>NW_023276806.1:110358466-110658466 GCF_003668045.3 Cricetulus griseus
ATGTGTATATACATATCTGCATGTATATATGCATATATACCTATAAACAGTATATATACATACATGTGTACACCTATATGTGAATGTGTATGTGTGTGTGTAGATATATTTTACATTTCTTTAAATTTATTGCCTTATTTGACTTTGGCTCTAAACGTATGAATTCGTTTCACTGTCTTCATTGAGAATTCCATATATATCTGTTATTCAACCAAAGGACAACAGACCAACTCTACATTCTTTCCCATCCTGAGTGGCCTGAACTTTACTAATTGTTATTTCTTTGTCACACTGCTTATGTACTTTCCGATCGGAAGTTCCAGGGAGGATTTTGGGTATGTCAAAGACCAGAGGAAAAATGCAAAGAAAGTATTGAACAGCTTCTGACCTGGAATCAGACTGCTCCGCAGCAGTAAAGGCTAGCACAGAAATATTAATGCAGACTGAGAGTTTTCAATGTATGCATTCCAAAAATCAGCTCTTAGTCCTAACTCAGGAGACCATGCCATTAATAAGGAGACATGACGTCGATATTACATTGTCCAACAGGAAAAGTTATACCTGTTAGTACAACCATACAACCATACATATATACTATATAGATACATAAACACATACACACATATACACACATAAACACATACACATGTGTGCATATATTATATATATTTAGTTTTACAAAGTGCATTACTATAAAAATAAGTTCTACTGTGATTATAAGTACAATTAAGACCCCCTTAAAAGCCTGTGACATTGGTGAAGCAAGTCACGATAGGCAGCCTACAGACACCAATGCTGCTAACGCCACAGTCTATGTGAACTTCCAGCAACTGCACACTCAAGAGCACTGGCCACACCCTGGCTTGTTTATTGTTAAGGATTTGAGTTGCTGATGAGCGCTGGCAAAGCCTACACTATGCTGGAATGCAGCACAGCTGAGGCTTGGGTCAGACTTTCCCTTTCTGAACGCTCTAATCCCTTCAATATTGCAGTAAATATGTTTTCAATATTTATCTGGATAAAAAATGTGCCAAATGCTGCAATGGTTTAATTCTGACATTTGTCACTCAGGAAATCTGGAGGAGACAGAATGTAACTGCCTTTTGTGAAAACCTAAAGCAGGCATTTCTCTCATATTATCCTAGAACACTGAGCAAGAGTAGGGATGCCAGAATGCTGCCCCTAAACCTGGGTTTTCCTGCTCTACTGAAATTACTGGACTGACCTTTTGCCCCCTAAGGAACTTCATGCTCTTGCAGGACCCATGGGCAAACAACACATAGTAGAGAATAATAAATGGTTTTGGGACTAACAATACACTATTCAGTCCAAATTCCCGACAAGCCAGGAACTGCAATAATTTATCATCATGTCACATATTTTTATGAGGTTCCCTGTGTTATTCTAGAAACTTCTGTCAGATGGTCTGTTAGATAGTACCTACAGGGAGTCACTGAACTTGGAAGAAAGATTTTAAGTTTATAATCCAAGATTTAAAATTAAATTGTAGAAATTTCTGTCATCTCTCCTGAAATCAAGTAGACACAAATTTCTGTAAGATAACAAGTGTATTAGCTGCTAGCTGTGAAGTCACAGTGTTACGGGACTTTTGCTTTTGGTTTGGTTTGTTCTTATTTATATTAGCCTTTGTTTTTGTGTGAGTGTCGGCCATGGCCATGCATATACAGTGGCTGCTGAGGCCCAGCAATGGGAGGTTAGAGTGATTGTGAGTCACCATGTGGGTGCTGGGAACCAAATTCAGATCCCCTGAGGAGACAATAAGTCTCTTATATTTTCTGAGACATTTTCCTAGCCATTATATGGTTATGGTTATTAAAGATGCCCTCATCCACAAATAGTTTAAATGAATATCATCTTTTTTTCTCAAATTTTTTTATTTGAATTAGAAACAGGATTGTTTTACATGACAATCCCAGTTCCCTTCTCCCACCCATCCTCCCCTACCCCCCCCCAACCTTATCTGTCACATATCTTTTCTGCTCCCCCTGGATGGTGAGGCCTTCCATAGGGTGTCATCAGAGTTTTTCCTATCCTTTGGGATAGGGCCTAGGCCCATCCCCGTGTTTCTTTGCTCAGGGAGTATTCCTCTATATGGAATGGGCTCCCAAAGTCCACACCTATGCTAGGGATAAATACTGGGCTTCTACAGGAGGTCCCATAGTTTTCTGAGGTTTCCTCATAGAAACCTATGTTCCTGGGGTCTGGATCAGTCCCATGTTGGTATTCCAGCTATCAGACTGGGGAGTAAGAGTTCCCGGATATTCAGGTCAGCTGTTTCTGTGGGTTTCACCAGCCTTGTCTGCACCCCTTTGCTCTTCACTGGTCCTTCTCTGCATGTGGGTTCCAGTTCAGATCTGTGATTAATTATGGGTATCTGCTTCTGCTTCCACCAGCTCCTGGATGAAGGTATATAAGTCAGTCATCAATCTCATAATCAGGGGAGGGCATTAAAGGTAGCCTCTCCTCCGTTGCTGAGATAGTTAGCTGGTGTCATCTTTGTAGATCTCCAGACATTTCCCTAGTGTCTGATTTCTCTGTAAACCAAAAATGTCTCCCTAATAACAACATGGAGTTAAGATTTATGAAGATCTATGATTTACAACTTAAACCTAAATATTCTAGTTATAAGAATAAGTTTAGAGCATCAAACCAAATCAGAGAATTTCTATTCCTAAGAAGTGGTCTTAGGAAATCACACTTATTTAGATTAAATTAAGTAAGCCATATGGTGATATGGAGACTTGAAGTATTTTTATCATTTCCTGGATTTTTGCTCAACTTCATTTTCATACTTTTGAGAGACAAAAGGTACTACATATTAATGTGGGGCTTGAGACAGTGTGTATATGTGTGTGTACAGCAATGTATACAGGGCAATGTATCCAGGCCAGATTGTGTAGGTCAGCATGTGTAGGACAATATATGCAGGTCAGTGTGTTCAGGGAAATATATGCAGAGTAGTGTGTATATGTTAGTGTATGCAGTGTGTTCCAGGTTGGCCTAAGCATGAATCTCAACACAGCCTAAATCCAAATGCTTGTCCCTACCAATAAGAATGTGCAAGCTTAGAAGTTTTTTGGAACTTAAGATCTGTCATACTAATATAATGTCATGGCAGCCAAGAAGGAAAATGAACTCTCCACAATCATGGTGGTACTTATCTGTCTATGCCTGTCTGCCCCAGTTCTAGCCATGTTGCTATAAATGGAAGGATTTGATTAATTCTTATGACCTGGTTGTTCTCCATTATGCTCATGTAACCGTATTTCTCTGTTCATTATCCAGATGGTGGAAAAGAGATGATTCAGTCACTTGGTCTATATGAACATTATTGTATGAGTATAGGTATGGGTAGTTTTTTTATTTTAATTAGAAAGAAAATTATTTTACATGTCAATCCCAGGTACCTTTCCCTCCCCTCCTCTCCTGCCCCCACAACGAACATCCTACCTATCCCATACCCTTTCTACTCCCAAGGGAGGGTGAGGTCTTCCACAGGGGTGTCTTCAAAGTCTGTCTTATTCTTTGGGATAGGGCCTAGGCTATTGTGTTTAGGCTCAGGGAGTATCCCTCCATGTGGAATGGGCTCCCAAAGTCCATTCCCATGCTAGGGATAAGTACTGATCCACTACAAGAGGTCCCATAGATTTCCAAGGTCTCTTCACTGACACCCATATTCAGGGGTTCTGGATCAGTCCCATGCTGGTTTCCCAGCTATCAGTCTGGGGAACAAGAGCTCTCTCTTGTTCAGGTCAGCTGTTTCTGTGGGTTTCACCAGCCTGGTGTGGACCCCTTTGCTCATCAGTCCTCCTTCTCTTGCAACTGGATTCCAGTTCAGTTCAAGGTTTAGCTGTGGGTATCTGCTTCTACCTCTACCAGCTATTGGATGAAGGCTATATGATGGCATATGAATTAGTCATCAATCTCATTATCAGGAGAGGACATTTAAGGTAGCCTCTCCTCTGTTGCTTAGATTGTTAGTTGGTGTCATCTTTGTAGCTCTCCTGACATTTCCCTAGTGCCTGATTTCTTTTTAAACCTATAATGTCTCCCTCTATTATATTATCTCTTATCTTGCTCTCTCTTCTGTTCTTCTCGAAACTCAACCTCTCTGCCCCATCATGTCTTCCTCACCCCTCCTATTCTCCCCTTCTCATTCTCCTAGTTCCCTCTTCCCTCGCCCGCCCCATGCTCCCAATTTGTTATGGAGATCGTGTCCCTTTACCCTTCTCCAGGGGACCATGTATGTCTCACTTAGTGTCCTCCCTGTTTACCAGCCTCTCCAGGACCATGGTCTGCAGACTGGCAATCCTTTACTCTATGTCTAAAATCCACATATGAGTGATCCATACCAATGCCTGTCTTTTTGTGACTGGGTTACCTCACTCAGAATGGTTTCTTCTAGTTCTATCCATTTGCTTGCCAATTTTAAGATTCCATTGCTTTTGTTTCCCAGTGAGTAGCACTCCAATTTGTAAATGTACCACATTTTCTCTATCCATTCTTCAATTGAGGCGTATGTAGGTTGTTTCCAGGTTCTGGCTGTTACAAATAAAGCTTCGATGAACATCCTTGAACAGATGTCCTTGTTGTAGGAATGTGCTTCTTTTGGGTAAATGCCTAAGAGTGGAATTGCTGGATCTTGTGGTAGACTGATTCCCATTTTCCTGAGGAATCACCATACAGATTTCCAAAGAGGCTGTACAAGGTACAGCAGTGGAGGAGTGCTCCCATTTCTTCACATCCTCTCCAGCATAAACTTTCATTGGTGATTTTGATTTTGCCATTCTGACAGGAGTAAGATGTTTTTATTTGCATTTCCCTGATGGCTAAGGATGTTGAACACTTTCTTATGTGCCTTTCAGCCATTTTAGATTCCTCTATTGAGAATTGTCTATTTAGTTTTGTACCCCACTTTTTAATTGGATTATTTGGTGTTTTGGAGACTAGCTTCTTGGGTTCTTTGTAAATTTTGGAGATCAGTCCTTTGTCAGATGTGGAGTTGGTGAATATCTTTTCCCAACCCGTGGGCTGTCATTTTGTCATGTTGACTGTATCCTTTGCCTTACAGAAGCTTCTCAGTTCAGGAAGTCCCATTTATTAATTGCTGATCTAAGTGTCTGTGCTACTGGTGTTATATTCAGGAAGCAGTCTCCTGTACCAATTCATTCAAGGGGATTTCCTACTTTTCTAACAAGTTCAGTGTGGTTAGGTTTATGTGGAGGTCTTTGATCCATTTGGACTTAAGTTTTGTGCATGGCGATAGACATTGATCTATCTGCAGTCTTCCACATGCCAGCATCTAGTTATTCCAGAACCATTTGTTGAAGATGCTTTCTTTATTCCATTGTATAGCTTTAGCTTTAGCTTCTTTGTCAAAAATCAGGTGTTCATAGTTATTAGGGTTAATATCAGGGTTTTCAACTTGATTCCATTGGTCTACCTGTCTGTTTTTGTGCCAATACCAAGCTGTTTGATGTTGATGCCTCCAGAAGTTCTTTTATTGTACAGGGTTGTTTTGGCTATCTGGGTCTTTTGTTTTTCCATCTAAAGTTGAGGATTGTTTTTTCAAGGTCTGTGAAGAATTGTGCTGGTATTTTGATGGGGATTGCGTTGAATATGTAGATTGATTTTGGAAAGATTGCCATTTTTACTATGTTGATCCTACCTATCCAAGAACATAGGAGATCCTTCCATTTTCTGGTATCTTCTTTAATTTCTTTCTTTAAAGACTCAAAATTCTTATGATACAGGTTTTTTGTTTTTGTTTTTGTTTTTTGGTTAATGCTACCCCAAGGTATTTTATATTGTTTGTGGCAATTGTAAAGGGTGATGTTTCTCTGATTTCTCATACATTTATCATTCATATATAGCAGGGCTACATATTTTTTTGAGTTAATCTTGTATCCTGTCACTTTGCTGAAGGTGTTTATCAGCTGTAGGAGTTAACTGGTAGGGTTTTTCGGTTCACTTATGTAGACTATCGTATCACTTGTATACAGTGAAAGCTTGACTTCTTCCTTTCCAATTTGTATCCCCTGGATCTCCTTTTGTTGTCTTATTGCTCCAGCTAGAACTTCAAGGACAATATTGAAGATATATGGAGAGAGTGGACAGCATTGTCATATTCCTAATTTTAGAGGAATAGCTTTGAATTTCTCTCCATTCAGTTTGATGTTGGCTATTGGCTTACTGTATATAGTTTTTATTATGTTCAGGTATGTTCCTGTTATTCCTGATCTCATCAGGACCTTTATCATGAAGGGGTGTAGTCTTTCTGACACATGAGTTTAATTTTATAGTGTCATCAGCTATTCTATTAGTTTGTACAGATGTTATATTCTTTTGTGTGAAATAAAAGTTAAGTAAAATTGAAACAGAAGCTGATATCAGGTAATAGTCATCATGTTTTATTTTTATTAGTGTATATTAATTATACAATGTAATGAGTTTCGTATCACACATTTATTTATTTATTTATTTATTTATTTTGCATATCAATGACAGTTTCCTATCCCTGTTCTCCTCCCATTCCTACCTCCCACCTCATTTCTACCCCCACTTCTACTCCTCAGAAAGGGTAAAGCCTCCCAAGGGAGTCAACAAAACATTGCATATAAAGTTGAGAGAAGACCAAGCTCCTCCCCACTACATCAAGGCTGAGCAAGGTGTCCCGCCATAGGAAATATGTTCCAAAAAGCCAACTCATACACAAGGGACAGATCCTTGTCCCATTGTGGCCACACAAACAAGTCAAGCTACATAACTGTCATCCACATGGAGAGGGCCTAGGTCAGGCAGACTTTCTACATTAATGTAAGTTAATTAGACCATACCTATCATGTTTGTTGCAACCACCCCTCCCTATTCCTCTGGTCTTCTCCCAGTTTTCTAATTGCCCCCCCTTCACCAATATTCATGTGGTTTTAATTCCACAGATGACAGAAAACATTTAATAATTGTCTTGATTCTAATACAAGTCAATGATAGTTTCTACTACAAGACCTTTTTTTCTACAAAAGATGTATTCCATTCTTCTTTGTGACTGAACAGTACTCCACTGTGTGTTATGGTACATTTCCTTCATCCATCTGTTTATTGACACCTATGTTGGTTCCATGACTTGGTTACTATGGGGAAACCACAATAAAATCAAGTATGAAGATATCTCTAAAATAAGCTAGCTATTGGATCCTAACCTGGAAAGTGGTACAGTTGAGTCACATGATGGTTCTATTTTGTGTTCAGAGGGATTGAATCTATATCTACATCTCTGTAGTGTCTAGACTAATATATAATCTACGTCTTCCATCCTCATATGGTTAGAACTGTCTTATATCTTGTCTTAATATATTTGAATTCTGTTCCCCTGTGTCCCTAATAACATTGTTGATTTTGGTTTCTTCATCATGGCCATTCTGGCTGGGGTCAGAGGGAATCTCATTATAATTTTCATATCTAGTACCCTGATGGCAGAAGGCAATGAAGATTTTTTTCAAGCATTTTCTGGCTTTCTCTATTTATTTGTTCTTTGCATTGGGAAACTGAGACCATTAACCCTCAGAGCTTTTACTGAAAGGGTTGAAAGTTCTCTACTCATTGCTCTTCTCTTCTGTGTAGGACCTATCTCTCCTCTCTGCTGGCTTAGTGTTCCTATGATATTTACAGAGAAGATCTTTATTTCGCTTCAGGTTTTGGAGGATAACTTTGCTGGAGACATTAATCTAGGCTCATACTTTCCTTCCTTTGGGATACATCATGCTGGGTTTTATAGTTTTTACTAAAAAGCTGATGTTTGTTGACTTGATTTTGTACATGATAAGCTTGCAATTTTTTTATTATTTAGAAACCATCTTATTTTACATATCAATTCTCTCATTCTCTCTCCCTCCCATCCTCCAATGCCCCCCACCAATGACCCCAAACCCATCCACACTACCCAAGGATAGTGAGGCCTTCCTAGGGAATCATCAAAGTCTTTCACATCATTTGGGGGAGGGGCTGGGCTCTTCTCCATATATATCTGGGTTGAAATAGTATCCCTCCATAGGGAATGGGCTCCTAAAGTCCATTTGTACACTAGAGATAAATACTGGCTCCACTGTTAGAGGTTCCATAGACTGCCCAGGCCTCCTAACTGGCACCCACATTCAGAGGTCTTGGTTCAGTCCAATGCTGGTTCCCCAGCTTTACGACTGGGGTTCATGTGCTCTCACTAGGTCAAGTCAGCTGTTTCTTTAGGTTTCTTCAGCATGGTCTTGACTCCTTTGCTCATCCCTCCTCCCTCTCTACAAGTGGATTTTAGGAGTGTGGCTCAGTTCTTAGCTGTGGGAATCAGTTACTGGATGAAGGCTCTAGGATGGCAATTAAGGTAGTCATCAATCTCATTATATGGGAAGGGCATCAAAGGCAACCTTTCCACTACTGCCTAGATTCTTAGTTGGGGTCATCTTTGTGGATCTATGACTGTTTCCCTAGTGCTAGATTTCTCTTTATCCTGTACTGGCTTCCTCTATTAAGTTATCTCTTTTCTTGTTGTCCTCTATTCCTCCTTCAACTCAGTCTGCCTGATACCTCTTGTTCTCCTCCCCCTTCATCCTCTCCCCTTCTCTTTTTTTCTACCTCCTTCCCCTCTCCCACATACTCCAAATTAGCTTATCCCTTTCCCCTTCTCTGGACGACTATGTATTTCTCTCTTAGGGTCCTCCTCATTTCCTAGCTTCTCTGGAGGTGTGGACATTATGCTGGTAGTACTTTGTTCTATGTCTACTATCCATATATGAGTGAGTACATATACCATGTTTGTCTTTCTGTGACTGGATTACCTCACTTAAGATGGTTTCTTCCAGTTCTATCCATTTGCCTGTGAATTTCAAGATTTTGTTTTTTTGTTTTCCCCCTTGCTGAGTAATACTCCATTATGTAAATGGACCACATTTTCTCCATCCATTCTTTGGTTGAGGGGAATCTAGGCTGCTTTCAAGTTCTGGCTATTAAAAATAGTGCTGCTATGAACATAGTTGAACAGATGTCCTTGTTGTATGAGTTTTCCTCCTTTGGCTATATCCCCAAGAGTGGAATTGCTGCATCATTAGGTATACTGATTCCCAATTTTCTGAGGAGTCACTTACTGATTTCCAAAGTGGCTGCACATGTTTGCACTCGCATCAGCAATGGAGGAATGTTCCCCTTTCTCCATATCCTCTCCAGCATAGACTGTCATTGGTGTTTTTGATTCTAGCCATTCTGGCCTGTGTGAGGTGGTGTCTCAGAGTTGTTTTGTTTTGCATTTCCCTGATGCCTAAGAATTTTGAGCACTTTCTTATGTATGTGTCTTTCAGCCATTTTAGATTCCTCTACTGAGGATTCTCTATTTAGTTCTGTACCCCACTTTTTAATTGGATTGATTTGTGTTTTGGTAGCTATGCACTGTATATGTTGTGTTTTATCTGTGGCCAGAACTGTAGGATTTCTGTTTCTGGAATGCTTGTTTGATGTTCTAAAAGGCTTCTGCATCTGGATTTCCAGCTTTTTGCCAATAGTTGAGGAATATTTTGTCTTATTCTGATAAATATGCTTATTTATGCCTTTAGCCCCACCTTCTTCACATAGCTCTATTCTCATGGTTTGTGAGTTTGGTTGTTAATGGTCTCTCACAGGACTTGGACATTGTATTCTCTTTCTGTGTTTCCAACTAAATGTCTTAATTTATCTCCTTTGTCTTCAAGCTCTAGTGATTTTTCTTTCATATGATCCAGTCCACTGGTGAGGATTCCATCTAAGTTTTCCAATTTGGCAGATTGAACTATTTACTTTAAGATTTTTATTTGACTATTCTCAAATTCTGTCTGTATTAAACTGTCTCTTCATAGCCTGATGCTTATTTATATTCACTTTAACTTCATTTGTGTGTTCGCTAATGTCCTGTTTGGACTAATTTATCATTCTTTTAATCATGTCTTCAAATTATTTGTTCAAATTCATCCTCTGCTATCATTTTTATGCATTTCTGTGGAAATGTGATATATTAATTTTAGAAGAGCCATGTTAAATTTTGTTTCCTCCACTTTTCATATAATAAATTTGTTCATCATTACCAAATCATTCTTTGAAAGTTTTATTCTCACAAATTCTCTTTCTATTTTTAATTTATTCTTTGGTAATTTTGTGCATCTGTACCTTGAAATATGATCTTCTCTATCCCTCATTTTTCTACTCCAAATCCCTTAAGTCCCCTAACATGTCCACATGAGAACATCAAGTCCTCTTCTGATATTTCCTCTTTTGTTCTAACAACTCACTAAGTCCAGTTAGTGATTCCCATACACATGGGTACTAGACCATCCCTCAGGGCATGGGGAGCCTATCAGTAGCCACATTGCCAAAGAAGAATGATCTCTCCTCCACCAGCTGCTATGAATTGCTAATACTGTATCAGTTAGAGCTAGGGCCTCAACAGCTCCTCTCGGTCCATTTAAGTTGGGATTTGCCTCTATTTATCCTGTGCAGCTCTTGGGAAAGAAACCACAACTGCTGTGAATTAATGACTGTGATAACTATGACCTGTCCAGAAGACAGAATTTTCATTGCACCCCTCTCTATCATGACAGTCTTATATTCTTTCTGTCTGCCCTTCTAAGATGATGCCTGAGCTTTGAGGCAATACCTAATCAGGGATCAGAACTCCTTATTTAGCAGTTTGAGAAGTTATGAATCTCTTCATTGGTTGCTGATCACACCAAAAAGAATCTTTTCTGATCAAGAACTGGAAAGATGTAGTTCCCAATATATCTCCCTTTAACTCTCCTATCTGGCCTTTGCAGAAGGTATATAGGTCATGGAGAAAGACAGCTGGTGATGGCAAACAAGTGGCTCATATTGAAGCTTCTGTGCCAGATGTAGTGTTCTTACTTGAGGAGATTAACACATCTCTTGATACAAGGCATACAGCTATTGATCTAGCAAGTGCCTTTTTTTCTCAGCATGGGTCCATAAGGACCATCACAAGCAATTAGTTAGCCGGGCCAGCAGTACATATTTATGGTTTGACCTCAAGAATATATTAACACTCCAGCTCTGTGTCATAACTTTAGTTTGAGATATCTTGATTGTCTGTTTCTTACACAAAATATAATAATCTTCTACTGTATTCTTGACATTATGCTGATTAGATCAAGTGAGCAGAGGCAGTTACCATTTTGCACTTATTGGTAACACCTAATCACATAAGAAGATGGAAACAAAACTAAGAAGCAGTTTTTCACAGCTGAGCAGTGAAACACACATTCAGTCTGTGTTAGTTGCTAGTCCCTACATTATCACTATGCAGCACAACTTGGAGACACAATGTTAGTCATCTAAAAACTGTTTCTAAGACAAATACAATATCATTAAAAGGGAAAGGAGCCAGGGCAGTTTTATGTGGTTTTGGAAGAAAAAAGTAAATATATAAGTCAGTACAGAAAAAAGTAATATAGAATAATGCTAGAGAAAAAGGCAAAACCAGTAAAATCAGTAGAACCTAGAATCCAACTAAAAATAAAGAATGGAAAACTAATTCAACTATCAGAATACAGATAAAATCCAAAGGTGATAAATAAAACATATAAAGGGACAAGATGAAAATTGGGGGGGGGGCAGATCAACATAAAAAGGAAATTAATCTAACTGAAGGACAAAAGGAAAAGGAAAAGTGAAGGAACGTGAAGGAGCAGAAGAAGAAACTATTAGAAGTTCAATGCCAAAATCAGAGGTGATAGCTTTGTTTGAAATCCAGAACTTGGGTAGCTGTGGCCACAGGATTGTGAATTCAAGTATAGTCTAGACTCTACATTGAGAGATTCATTAGAAAGTAAAAACAGAACAAGGCAAGACAAAGCACTGAATGTAGATACTAAAGCCTGAAACAAATGATACAAAAAAACAGAAAGAAAGAAAGAAAGAAAGAAAGAAAGGAAGAAAGAAAGAAGGAAGAAAGGAAGGAAGGAAGTTATATTTAAAAAAAAAAAAACTAAGAAGTGGTATACTGATATTTAAACCATTTGGTCTGCTGAAAAGAAACCTGTCCAAAGACAAACAAATGCAGTCACAGAAAAAGAAAATTCATATGTATATCACTATGTATTCCTAGCCTGTCCAGTCTGTATAACATTGCTTTGTAAGTGTGTTTTGAGGGCTGACAACTTGGTATTGAATGGCCAGTTGTTTTCTTCCCTCAGTTATCTATAGTTCTTTACATAGGGTTGAGGCCTCATAAGTTTTTCATTGTCCACTTTGGTATATCTACTGGAGTCATCCTTGTTCAACTCATGTTCAGCAGTCATTCAGTGAGACATTATGGGTGTAACTTCTGAGATTACCAGAAACACAACCTTGCACCAAATTCCATGATCTCCAGTTTCTTACCACCTTCCCACAGCCTCTTCTGCAATGTTCCCTGAATCTTAGGAGCAGCAGTGTTTTGTAGATGTATCCATTGTGACAGGTTCAACAACTCTGAATTTTGGCCCTTAGAGCTATAAACTTTCCTCTTAGAAGTAATTTTAATATATACCAGACATCTTGTATTGTCTTTCCTTTTTCATTTAGTTCCAGGAATACTTTAATTTCTTTCTTGATTTCTTCTTTGAACTATTCATCATTCAGCAATGAGTTGTTAATCGCCATGAGTATGGAGTTAATCTCCATACACTTTGTAGAGTTTCCTTTGCTATTGATTTCATCTTATTGCATAATGGCCAGATAGGATCCATGGGATTATTTCAATCATTCTGTTTTTGTTAAAACTTGCTTTGTGTCCCAGCATGTGGCCTATTTTAGATATGCTTTTATTGCTGCTGAATAGAATGTTTATCTGGTGGGTTTTAGGTGGACTATTCTGTACATATCTGTAAGGTCCATCTGATGTAAAAAGTCATTTAATTCCAAGTTTTCTCTGTTTATTCTTTATCTTGATGATCTTTTTGTTGGAGAGAGTGGTGTATTGAAATAACCTATTCTTATTTTATGTTAACATTTCTTTATTTCCATTAGTATGCTTTTTTGAAATTGCATGTGCCAATGTTCATTGTACTTCAGTTTAATATAATGATGTTTTCTTGATTAATTGATCCCTTGATTAGAATAAAAATGTCTTTGTCTCTTTTGATTAGTTTTAATATGGAAACTATTTTGTAAGATATTAGGATGGCAGCACCTGTTTGTTTCCTGGTCCCATTTGCTTGGGATAGATTTTTTCTTTATATTTTCACTTTAGGATGGAGCTTATCTTTAAACTTGAGTTTCTTGTAGAAACACATAGATATATTTTGTTTCTTAATCCTTTTAGCTATCCTGTATCTTTTGATTGGAGAATTTGGGTCATTAATATTTAGAAACATTATTGAATGGTATTGTTGATTGCAGGATCTTGATACATTTGCTGGTTTGTGTTCTTAGTTGCACCTTTCTTTTCATTATATTATTTTTTTCTTTTTAAAGTACTTTGACTATGCTTATTCCTCTTCAGTTTGAAGTAGTGCTTCCAGTATCTTGTTCAGTGTTTTCTTGTTGGATGTGAATTGTCTTGGATTATTTGGGCCATGGAAACTTTTTCTTTCTCCTTCAACTATGGCAGATAGTTTTGTTGGGTATTATAGTTTAGGTAGGGAGTCGTGGTTATATGCAACTTGGAATTCATTGCTTCAGGAGACTTAGAGTTTCTATTGAGTAATTTGCTGTTATTCTGTTGAGATTCCCTTAACATATGGCTTATGAGGTTTTTGTTGTTTGTTTGTTTGTTTGTCTCTTTCAGCTTTCAATATTTATTCATTTTTCTGTATATTTAGTGTTTTACTTATGATATTCTGTGGATTCTGTGGGTTTTATGTAGCTGTATGACTATATCTTTCCTTAGTCTAAGGAAATTTTCCACTAAGATCTTGTAAAAGATTTGGTCTATGCCAGAGACCTGGGATTCTTCTCCTTCATCTATGCCTGTAATTCAGTCTTGGTTCCTTGGTGACATCCTACATATTCTTTATGGTCCTTTACACTGCTTTTAAAAAGTCTTTCATTTTCTTTGTTTATTTAGTTTAGATTCTCTACTTTATCTTCAAGTTCTGATAGTCAATCCTCTGCTTAATTCATTCTTCTTGTATACTTCTGAGTTCTATAATTAGGAGAGTTTCTAAAACTCTCCTGACTGTCCTAAATTTTAAACTTTGTTTTTCAATTCTATCTTTATTTTAGCTGAATTATCCATCAATATTTCTATTTACAAATTAAATTAATTTTTCAAATTCTGAATTGCATTCATCATTTTATTCATCCATGTTTGTATTTTCTTGGACATCACTCAAAATCTACTGCTATCCTTTTGGAGTCCAATGAAGTAGGTTTTGTTTGTGATTCTTTAAAATCTTTGGACAATTTAATAAGATTTATGATTGTTCTTTTAAAATCTGTGTTCGGAAGTTCATCTTAGTAGTTCTCACTAGAGGATACTGTTTTAGAAATGGTGGGGTTTTATGGGAGACATGCTATTTTGATCATTCATATTGCTTTGCTTTTTTAAATTCTGGGCACATGAATGCAATTATTATTATTGTTGTTGTTGTTGTTGTTGTTGTGTGTGACTGTGTCAGATGTGATAACATGGCCTTATGTAGACTGTACTAGTGCAAGAGATCCATAGCCAGGTCAGGCAAAATGAGCTCACAAATGAAGGGAGTTCGTGGCCTCAGGTCTACAACTAGGCTTGTTTGTCTGCAGATGGCAGTGGATGTTGTCAAGGGCAGGGAAAGGAGAAGAGCAACTTACCTGAGAAAGGCCACTTCTGAACAGAACAGGTTTGCAGGTCAGGTCTCTGCTCTTTCTGTTTATTTAAGGGATTGCATAATTTCTTGAGGGTTTTCTTCAAGTTCATTGTCTTTTTCTTCTGAAGTTAAGAATCTATCATTATAGCTTTATTTTAGTTACTGAAATTTCCAAATTCCCTTTATACCATTACTGTTCTAAAATATCAATATATCAATCTTGTCACATGTCTGACTACTGTCTGACTACTGACTACTGTCTGACTGACTAATCTATCCAAATCTAGGATTTCTTGCAGGTACTTTTTGAGTTCTCCATGGATTGCTGTGTTTCCAGAAAGAAACTTAGGTGTCTCTTTTTCCTGGCTGTTACTTAATGATATAAAGCTAATGCAAGTTAATGCAATATTTAAATGTTCAAAATTACTCGCAAACAGTAAAATTTGTTTTATATTAACAGGATTCTGCTGACTATGAAGACTCAGTTAGAAAAGAAATAAATAGCTAAATATTCTTTAGCCATAGTTTTCGACAGAGAAATTTCATTTTTAGGAATGTCTCCAAAGGGAGTAACTAAAATATCAAAAAATTATACAAAGAAATATATTTTCCCATTTTCATGAAAATATCGAAACCCGGAGTCTACTAAATGCTGAAAGGTGAGTTGTAAGCATCTCAGCAATTTTTCTTGAATTAGCAATTTTCCTTGTCATTTGATAGAGAAAATCTTAATTTAGAAAAGGGAATATGCAACTGAATTATTTCTGATCCTTAAATGTTTTAAGTTGACAGAATAGTGTAAAAAGATGGAGTTATGAAAGCTATCCAGGATTGTCTGTAGAAATTATAAAAATTCTAGGAAATAAGGCAATGTTAAGGGGCAGAAAGCACATATATCTAATGCCTATTTAGTTGTATCAGTTCCCTCTAAATAGTCCTGTTGACATGCATGCATGCCCGCGTGCGCACGTGCACACACACACACACACACACACACACACACACACACACACACACACACACACCAGGTTAAATATATTGCTCTGAAAGAGAGGCTGAAGCAAGTAAGAATTGCTTCCCTATTGTGCAGTGGTCAGATCTGTCAGCAATGTCAACAGCACCAGCCTGGACAGTAGCTGCCATGGCTGTCCTCTGACAGGGCTCTGTCTGAATGTATTCTGAGCTGGGCAAAGGGACATGAGTCCTTGCTTTTCTCAGCTGGCTCTACCTTAATCTTTCCACAGTATTCAGACTTGATGGAAACATCCCCAGCAGACAGGACCATAAACAGTTTGTCATCATCCACACTGGTCAAATATAAACATTCCCTGAATTGGATGTGGAGACTTGCAGTGACTTTGTGGGATTTACTATAGGGCAAATGCTGTGCGATTTTGAGGCTGAATAGTTTGTTCTGTGGTATAGTAGAAATATTTACTTTGGATGGAGAGCATTAATCTGGGAAAGAGAAAAGTGCTGAGCAAGGGGAACCAGTGCTGGTTCAGAGAGCTGGATGCTTGAAGTCTTTCTGCTCTATATCTTTATTACTAAGTATTATGTTACATTCTTTGTTTTAGGGATTTTCTTACTTTCTTTTTAGAAGAGCAAAGATTACAAAATGTCTTACCAATTAAACTATCTAGATTCTGAGATGGACAGGCACAAAATAAAAGAAAAGCAAATTCAAGCCCCATTAGTGTCCACATTCTACCTTGGACCTCAGGTGTCTCACACAGCTACTGGTGCCAAACTTATGAAAGGAGAAGAGGCCTTCTACATTATCCTTCATCCTTTCTTCTCTAAGCAGTAAGACATTTAGTGCTTATTTAATTTATTTGTTATAGCTTATTTATCTACTAAACTGTTGGAACTACAAGCAACACCCATGTTTGTGCCTTCCTAGTGCACTCATATGAGCACTTGCACTATAACAATAATTCCTGAAACACAATTTTATATCACAAAGTTAAAGCACAATGAGAAGCAATTCCTTAGAAAAGTCATGACCTAATATCATTCTATGTGACCTCTAAGTGCCCAACCATCACCTTCATAAAGAATGTCAGAAAATTCTCAATTATTTTTGAGGCTGATGATTAAAAATTCCATAAAGTAGAATATTAATTTAGAATTCCATATTCCTGGAAATAAAGCATGTTGAGAATGATAGACATAGATAAATAAATACATATCTAGATAGACAGACAGACAGATAATTGATGCTAGATTGACTGTAGATAAATAACAGATACTTAGACAGACTAGAAAATTATATGAGATAATTAGACAAAATACAGATAGATAATATATAGATATATAATTGAAAGGTGATACCTACATGGTAGAGAATAGACAAATATAAGATGGCAAATATATAGATCACACATAGATGGCAGATCTTAGATAGACAAATAGTTGCATGAATGGATGGATGGATACATAGATAGGTAGATCGATAGATATATTGATAGAAGATAGGTGATAGAAATATATAGAGATAATAAGGGACAAATAAATAATTGATGAACAATAAATAGAAAATAAATAGATGATGGCTACTGATTATATATTTTAAGCAACACTATAATATTAATTACAAGGAACACAGTAAGTTCATTTTATGGATTGTGTTTTTCCAATGCCATAAGATAATAATAAAATGATAAAACACTGGGATTTTCAGTTTGGAATATTTTGCTTACTCTGCACTTTAACTTAATTATACTGGTTGCCTGTGGTATGGTTATTCCAGCATGAAAGGATGTAGATCAGTTCTGAATCCTCACTTCAAGTCTACACGTGCTCGTAGGAGGACTACATACTGCCTAACTTAGTTTTCAACAAAACTCACTGATTATTTCTCTAAGTTTTGAGTTGTTTGGCTTCAGTTTAACCAACATCCAATCTCCCATGCCAATATTATATTCTGGCAGACATTAAAAATCTGTGAGTGGAATGGTAAACAAGGTTTAATTATCTATTTATTTACCAAGCATTTTCTTCTTTATTTTCCCTCTTAATCCATATTTTATTTCAACCCAGAATAATAACACAAGATTTTTTTTTCAAAATTTCCATCTGGAGAGATTTCTAACAAAAATCAAATCTTTTGTTTGAATTAGTTGTGCTTGGAAATGGGCTGGAGTTTAAAGAGACGCAGTGAGTGCTTGTTGAAGTTGGAGAATAGACATGTGCACAAGCAGCTAGGACAAAGACGTATCCTAATGATTTAAGGGCAAAACAAACAGGAGCAGATATATTTTAGTCTCTATTCTATCCAAGCTATCTTTCCAGCTTTTCCTCTGTGAAAAAAGCAGAGCCCCCTTCTCTTCCTTTCCTCCCCTTCTCTCCCCTTCCCTCTCACCTTTCTTTGCTAACCACTTCAATTCTGCTTTTTGGTGAATAGGAATCCACATTGAAACCCCCCTCTCCCTCCAAAAAATGGTAACTTTTATATGGAACATTATTTTCTGAGGTCAAAGTAAATCCTATTCCATCCAGAATGTCTTCTCCTTTTCTTTCTACGTTGTTTCATATCATTTTCCTTTAATAATTGGAAGGGTAAAGCCCAAAGCAGGATGTGAGGGTGTTTTGACTTGGCCTCAAGCTCAGCAGTCATTGTACTGTCAAGGTGCAATAAGCCAGTCCCACATCCACCCTCTCATGCACACTTGTAGCTCAGGGATCATGCTGGTGCAGTGAGCACTTTGCTCACTGAGTCATTTGTTCACCATTACCCCTACTATATTTCTAGATGCCCTTTCACTCAAGTCAGGGGCAGGAGAGGGGCTTTGGGTAAGAGCTGAAGCATTTGTAAAGGTTCTTTAAGGAAACAGCACCCAGTGACAAACACAATGGAGACCTTAACACCTAATAAAACAAACAAACAAACAAACAAACAAAAAATAAAACAAACAAACAAAAAATAAAACCAGAAAGCTCTCACTCTGGCAGAGATTCACTCCAAATTCCTCAGAGAATTCCCCCACCCCTGCCCAAGACATTCCCGAAGGCATAAATCTCCATGGAAGGCTAATAGAAACCTCATTACTAAAACAACTGGTTCATTAGCCTGCAAATGCCAGACACACGCCACTGACATTTCCCAACATGTTTCCATGGTTTTCTCGTCTGCTTTTTTTCAGAAATGCAGTTTTGCAAATGACGATTTAAACCATTTCTGAAAGCATTCTCTTGTTAATATTATCCAGCCGTCAAAAGGCCCTGGTGGTATTTTTAGCAATTGTTCAAGGTGTTTCTCATCTTTTACATGTGTCTACAAAATGAGCTGTACAGTATTCATCCCTTTGTGTTTGTAACATGATAAGTACAATTAAATCAGAATTATTTCTGTCATCCTGATAGCTTCTGCTATAGACAATAGGCACACAAACTGTTAAAAACCTGTAAGTTAACATGTTTCACACATAAATTGTTAATCTATTTGTTAAAGATGGTCTGTGTGTATGCATATGTGTGCATGCATGTGTGTGTGTATGTGTGTGTGCATGCTGTGCATATATTGGTACCAATGGAGGTCAAAATATTGTGTCAGGCCACACCCCCCCTGCCCAAAGCTGGAGCTGTGGGTGTTTGTGAGCTACCCATTTGAGTCCTGAGACCTGAACCTGGCTCTTCTGCAAGAATAACAAGAGCCCTAACAGCTGGGCCATCTGTCCAGCCCCTAAATCTATTACTTAAATAACGTTTAGTCAATATTGTGTTTATTTTCACAGGAATTAGCATGAGAGAAGAGAAGAGATATTGTAGGTGTCCATTGGTCCAGTTTCCAGGCTTCATAACAATGAAATGCTGCAGTTCCCCGCAGGTGTTTTCCATGATCTTGTCAGATGGGTTTTATGCTTGGAACCACAGTTTGTCTATAAAGGCACACAACTTTCACAGACACCTTGGCTGAGTGTGAAGAAATATCCCAATGCCAGTTTATTAGAAGGGGGATAAAGAAACACAAAACACAGACATTGAACACAGATAGGGTTACAGACAGCCCCCATCCTCTGGAACTAGAAAGAATTAGCCAGTGCTGGATTGAGCTTGCCAGCTTATTCACTTCTCCACCCTTAGTGAGGTCTGGTGTTATTCCAAACATCACAGCCAAATTCAGTTTGGCACTATGGGTGGGATGGTGACATTTCCAACAATCCCACAGTCTCTTTCCACTGTGTTTTCACAGGTCTAGTTGTGGTGTGTTGTACGGAATTTCTCCATTCTTACACATGGTCCACTATTTTGTCCTAAGTGTTGGCATCTCCTCCATCTAAAACTTGTGATTGGAACTTAGTGGATGTGATGGTGGCTCTAAAGAGTAGGGCAGTTGAGATGTTCCTGTGTCACGAAGGCTTCATTCTCATTAGAGACATTAGTAATCTTATGAAAAAGGTTGAGTGGGATGTCCACACCCTTGTTACTGCACACTTGAAATAGAGATGCCTTGTCAGCAGAGCTTGTGCAGTCATGTCTGGCTTCACTGTCTCCAGGGATCTAGGCAATGCAATCCCTGTGTCTATTAAGCCACCAGTCTAAGTGCTTTGCTATTGCTGTATAGACATGCTAACGCAGCTGTGAGGTTGTTACCTAAGTCTAAAGTATGTTCTTCAACAGAGACATTCATGTGGATGTTTAATCTATACACCAGGTCAGGCCTGGTGTATAGCCAGTCAATATTGCAGAGATAGTCATAAACTGGTACCCCTCCTGGCCCTTCAACAGGGTTTTCTTTGCTCAGTTGTTTCCCACCTTCAGAACTGTGGTCCTCAAACAAGTTCTGGCTCTAACACTTTGTAGATTAGCATTAAACCACAAACTGATATAAAGTAAAAATGTATATTATGGTAATGTGACACCTGTACACATATTGTACATTGTAGGAGCTGTAAATAATTTACTCTTTTGTTCTATCTATGGTCTACGGTCATTGACTATACTTTCCCTTATTAAAAAAAGTCAGATGATTTCTGTAACCATTACAATTCCATGCTTTGCTCACAGTGCTCACTGTTCCACTCTAACGTTATTTTAGCTGAGGAGGTACTCTGGAAAATGAGCAGCATTGAGACAGGAAAAAGACTAGAAACCTCATTCTTCCCAGATAATTATACTATTTACAAGATGTCAAGATTGTTTAATTAAGTTTCCTAATGCTAACCTAAGATCAGGGGAGGAAGATCTATAGGAATGATGAATATTTAGGCTTCACCTGGTTTAATGTAACATATTTCTCACTAATGTCTAAACTCTCTAAGACACATGACTTATGCTGCATGGAAACTACACAATTCTTCCTCTGTAATATGATATTTACTTTAGGATCAGATGATTTGATTTTTTGACTAATTCTGCATGCCTATCTTTTTTTAAAAATGATCCTCTTTCAGTTACCCAGATAATGAAAGCAGCCAACAAATTTCAAACCAAAACCATGTAAAAATGAACATATTCTATCAAGATCTTCCCCAAATCAAACCAACATCATGATTTAAATGTGTGATGACAAGCCAGGGAACTGGTAAAGGGTTCTGGAAATTTCTCCACTCAGAAAGGAAGCGAGAAACCAGAAGCACAGTGGCTGATGACATCATCTGCTGGTTTCTCCACATCTTTGTTCCAGAAAGTTCTTATTGTGGAGTGACAGAGAAGACAACCTAAAGACTGTCAAAGACAATGGCCATGACTAGCAGGAATGTGTTAGTAACAGGGTAGACGAACTTGCCAGAGAGAGTGAGGTAAGAAGGTACAAAGCAAATCTCCCTTCTCCCATGTCCTCTTATGTGGGCCACCACTAGAATTAAAGTGATTTAACCTTCAAATAACATGATAAAGAAAAATAACCTGACCAAGAAAATCCCTCAGAGGAATGTCCAGCACTCCTTATTTTAGTTGATTACAGATACAGTTGAGTTGACAACCAAGATTAGCCATCACAAACCTGAACATCTCCCTGTGCAGCTCAGGCTGCCCTTGAACTCAGTTTGTAACTGAGATTATCCTGGAACATATGATCCTCCTGCCTCATCTTCTTAAATGGTAGTACTACATGTAGGCACCACTGTGCCCAATTTAATGTTTATTTTATATTTCCTTTTCATCACAATTATTATGCCTTGTGGGATATTATGTCTTGAGGGAAAACAATTATCATTCTCTTTATTTCTTTGCAAACTTCAAAGTGTAAAGTCCCTGCATAAGAACACTCACTACCTGGCAGAACTAGTCTAGTGAGAAGTCCTTTGAGTAAACTTGCCACTGTGTAACTTGTGGGTAAATGCACAGGCCTCACAGAGACAGAATCCTCATGGCCAAAGTTGGGTGATCATATGTTTCCCTCACATAAGAACAGCACATCTGCAAGTGATGGCTTCATTAATCATCTGTGCCAGTGCCCATTTTAGTTAAGAGTAGGTGGAGCCAGTCATATTGTCTTGGAATTACACATGCATTTGGTGTAATTATTGGAGAGTTTGTAAGGTTTTCTGGCATGTTTCCATCTGTGTCTATAAAGCAAATCTTCTAAACTCTGCAATGTGAAAATTAGACTCTAATCAAAGAATAAAAAATAACAGGCAAAACAAAGAGAGGCATTTGTTATTAGCATATTGGCTATATACAGAAAACAAAATAATAGCCTCAAGATTGCAGAGTTCTTGCTTGAATTACTGCCCTTCTATCCACTCTTCAGCAGCTGAAGGGACGTCAATGCCATGGTTGCTTGTCTCTGCAGACATTCCATTGTGCTGCATTGTTTTGCATGGCCCTTGCTTAAACTTCATATAACACAGCAACAAATAACAGCAAAAGTCTTCAAGTAACACCACTAGAGTTGCTGGAAGTATGAAAACACTTTCCTGTGTAACTAACTCTGAGGAGAAGCAAGACATTAATGTACAAAATGATTTCCAACTATTTAAAGAAAACAGCAGAGGATAGTGTCTTCTTCTAACATTATCTGTCTGCAGAGTCTTGGACAATAATTTTTATGAAATTAGAAAGTTGCACAGGGCATTAGCTTGCATGGTTGTCCCTCTCCAAAATCCACTTTCTTATGCAAAAGTAACACCAGATTGAAGGGAAAATAAGACTTCATATGTTTAGTAATAATTTAAATTACAGATTTTATATCCTACCTCCCTGCTTGGAGTTCAATATTTTTTTCTACTTAGTTGCTTATAGTATTTATGGGAGTTATATATTTAAAAATAAATTTAACACATAATACAACAAATAAGCTAAGCATACCCCAGCAGTATAAATGGTAAAAACAGTCACAAAACCCAACCACATACCTCATCCCACTGGCAGTTCATTCCCTAGATCTGCCTACTAACTTTTATTAGTGAACCCATAGCTGGATTTTCTAAGTGTTAAACCACATCTCTGTTTTCAAGGGGATGATATTATGGGAAGGATGTTTAACATCAAGGCTTCCAAGGTAACCTAGAAGATACAGAAAATGTTGGACAGGTGCTCAAATGCCTCATCAAGCAGAGAATGCAGACCCATTGAAGCCTCTTTCCGGAAGGCAGGAGTGCTTCTGTCATCAGTCTTCCCCACTGTACGCTGAGGAGAACCAGTCTAGCACTTAAGAGTGGGCAGAGCCTGAATTACATAGTAATTACTTCTGTTTGCCAAATCCATTCTGTTTAAATTCCTCACTAACTCGAAGCCCTGATAGTATTTCTGAGGGCTACTGGAGCTTGGTTGAGATGGGAAACCCACCCTAAATATGAGCAAGGCCATTCTCTGGAAAGGGCTGCTAGCTGAAGATAATGAGAAAGCAAGTGGAGTACCAGCGTTTACCTCTCCCGTTTTCTTGCTGCAGATGCAATGTGACCTACGGGCTTACACTCCTGTGACCAGGACTTCCCTGCCATGATGGACTGCACCCTTGAGTGTGAGACTATCCAATCCCTCCTTGTTGGCGTTGCTTTTGTCAGGTGTTTTGTTTCAGTGATAAAAGTAACTGATTCTTGAGCAGGTAGGCCATATTTGCACTGTGGTACAGACAAAGTAATTACATTGAAATAGCCCTGCAGGAAAATTCGATATTCTGATGGCATCCTTTGAAGAACTTTGGGGTGTCAGTGGTGTCACTCTGCAAAGCTCCTGGGGCTAGCACGATGCCAGCATTGTCAGAAAATCACAAACTTGAACCACATTCAAATACATCCTAGTGAAGGACTGCACTGGATGGAAGATGTATGTGCAGGGAACATCCTAAAGATAGAGAGTTCTCCATTAAGCTACTTGGTCCAATGATGAGCAGTAAGCAGTCCTGCCCAGTATATTGAAGTGAAACAGTACACAGAGACTTCCTTCACAGATATCTCTGACGAGATAACCAAAGCAGAACGGTGTGAGATCGTCTTTTCGATGCCTGATGAGATAGCTCTGCTTCTTCCCAGGAAGAAATATTCCCTTATCTCTGTCTGGGGATATCTGAGGAGATTCGCCTCCCTGTTTACAAGGCTCATCCTTGCCTTGGCATTGGGAGGGGCCTACGTTGCAACTTAGCCCTAGCAGCTCTCACCAGGCTGCCCTCAGCCGGGAGACTTGGGAAACTGGCTTTTCTCATTCAGAAGTCTCCACAAGTGGACCTAGAGAGAATCACAGGGATGTTACCAACTGGCTGGAATATTATGTTTCTTCTCTTTCTGATTGCCCATTAATATCAAATATTTCATAAAGTTGTCTGCTTTGTTGTCATGCCAAGAATTTTATTTTTGTATTAAGTTTTATATTCATCTTATAAGTAAATGTTTATTTTTATTCATTTGTTTTCTTTTACTTGGCCGTTGCATTTAATTCAGCCTTTTAATTGTCCCCTGTAGTTTCAAAAAAGACAAAAAAGACCAGTGCTCTGCCTTCCTTAAATACCTAATAGAAATCATCTAACTTCTTTTCCTTTATGTGTAGTCAGTCCCTGACCCTCTGAGGAAGTAGGAAATGAGTAGCTTATTTTAAAAATTAATATTTTCCTTTTACTTTACTGTTTGTGCAATTATTGTTTGCTTCATTGTTTCTTCCATCACATAACACTGAACTCAATTTGAGAAAATATGCTTTTAAAATATCAATTATATTTAATTTTTTAACATCTCTGATCATGATGAATAAAACATTTTCTTATTCACAGATGTTAAACTCAGATTTCGTTATTTGCATTTTGTTACACAATGTCTTTTGAGAACAATATTGCTAAAAGGAAAGTGAGAAATTTTTTTCCTATTTTGAATAGTTTTTTCTTATAAAATAAAGTGTTTTGAATAATCCTAATTACCATGAATCACTTTAGTTAACATCTCCCATAATTTCTAATGCCTAATTCAGCAACTTAGCATAAAAATACCATCTTTAAACATTTAAGTCACATGATGATGAGTTCCCATACTTCTTGTTGGGAAACTTTCTTTGAACTGAAATTCTGAAGGATGTGAAGTCAGAAGTGCTATGTAGGCAGAAGGCTGTTTTCCATCCATTCATCCACCCATTCATTATCCACCCATCTGTTCATCCATCCATGCAACAAACCCATGCATCCATCCATCATCCATCTATCTGGCAAACTCACTCATCCATCATCCATCCATCTACCCATGCATACATACTTACATCCCGATATCCAGAGACCAATCATATAGTTGGTGATATAATAATAGATCTTGGCTGCCCGAGTCTGAACCACAGGAAGATGACTTCCTAAAAGCCTACCCTGAGATTCTATATCCCCAGTAAATTTGTGATAATCAAGAAAACAAATGATGAAGGATGCTAAGAAGATGTGGGAAAAAATGAACTATGTCCACTGCTGGTTGGGTTATAAACAGGTCAATTACTATGGATATTAGTATGGCTTTCCCCCCCAAAAAAAATTAAAAAGAGAAAAAAAAAACTGGTACATACCTAAAGGATTCTGTGTCTTCCAACATGGAAACTTGCACAGCCGTGTTTAATTGCTATACTAGTCTCAGTAACAAGAAAATTGAACCAGCTGATGATGTTAACCAAGAGATGAATGTGAGCAAATGTGTATATACACAAATGAATATTTTACTCAGTTACAGAAAGAAATTGAATCATGAAACTTGCAGAAAAAATGGATGTTTCTGGCATTATATTGAGATGATGCAATATCATAAAAATTATACTTGCATGTTCTTTCTCATGTATTGATGGGAATGTTTAATGCTTGGATATGTGTAAATAAGTGGCTGAGAGTGAGTATACTATTATTTTATATAAGAGATCACAAGTGTAGAAAAGGGGGGATTAGGAAATGAGGGCAGTGTTTTTATGATTAAATGAGGAATAAGGCTACTGGTTTAGGGAGAGCACAGAATGGGTATGAATATTTTGAAGAAGGGGAGAGAGAAAACAGAAACAAATTGTCTTGAAAATTAAACCCAATTCTTTGTAACTTGGAAGAAATAACAAACAAATGAAACTTGTTTTCTTGAAAGATGTGTTTCTTATCAAAATAATTAAACAACAAATTACAATTTTAATTAATATTTTTAACATGAAAGTCTAGAGGAAAGTGGTGTAGTCTAGCCATGATATTAAGAGACATCTCTTAAGGAACAGTGGTGGGGGGGAGCTGTGAAAATGAAATGAGAGCTCGTGGTGACAAACTTAGGAAGAGAAATCTGCAGATAAAGAAAGATGCACAAAATGCCAATGAAAAGAGGACCCTCCCCATGACCAAGCATCTTATTGAATACATGAGATTGTAGCTCAGTGTAAAATCAACTTGACAAAGAGAACTTCTGCCTTCCTCCTTCAGAGGTATTAAAAAATAACAAAATGCTGAAATAATTCATGGAAACAGATACCTCCACAGTTCAGAAGATTTTCCTATTGATTTAAAGGAATTCTTGCCCTGGAATATAGGCAAGACTAAGGTCTCTGGTTCCTTTCAAATTCTGCTATGAATCCATCCTTCTGGATGAACTCTAAGCTTACCTATAATTCACTGTTTGGAAGCTGAATGTCTTCTTGGGAAGCAGTTCACTTGCCAAAAAATAGTTTACTTACACAAATCAGTTCTCATCTGTTTTTCCAAATACTAAACTCCAGTTATGGTACAAGATGTGCCTATTTTTAGTCATTTTCCTGACTAAAAGATTCGGATTTCAAATCATGACAAACTTTCTCCCCTGGCATTCATTTTCTGGGACATGCGTGAGAATGCCTAGCCTGTATTGCTCCTTGTAGCATAACAGTTAATTTCCTTTATTGAAAGGGTATCCTATTAGTTTCATTTAGCAGGACCTAAAAACTGAAATGGAGAAAATAAAGAAAGCACAATCTGAGGGAATGCTGAAGACAGAAAAGCTGAAAAAATGATCAGAAACTACAGATGCAAGCATAACCAAAAGAATACAAGAGATGGAAGAGAGAATCTCAGGAGTTGAAGATACACTAGGAGAAATAGAGTCATCAACCAAAGAAAATCTCATGTCCAACAAATCCCTAACACAAAATAGTCAGGAAATATGAAATACTGTGAAAAGACCAAACCTAAGAATAATAGGTATAGAAGAAGGTGAAGAAATACAACTCAAAGGCACAGAAAACATATTCAACAAAATCATAGAAGAAAACTTACCCAACCTAAAGAAAGACATGCCAATGAAAGTACAAGAAGCCTATAGAACACCAAATAGATTGAACCAAAAAAGAAAAAAAAAAAAGGTCTCCTCGACACATAATAATTGAAACCCCAAACACACAGAATAAAGAGAAAATATTAAGAGCAGCAAAGGAAAAAGGTCACTTAAGTAACATATAAAGGCAAATCTAACAGAATTACACCTGACTTTTCCATGGAAACTCTGAAAGCCAGAAGGTCCTGGATAGATATTCTACCTACACTAAGAGACCATGGATGCCAGCCCAGACTACTATATCCAGCAAATCTTTCAATCAATATAGATGGTGAAAACAAGATATTCCATGACAAAACCAGATTCAAACAATACATATCCACCAATCCATCCTGACAAAAAGTTCTGAAAGTAACACTGCAACCCAAGGAAGTTAACTACAACCAGAAAAATATGGGCAATAGATAATCACACTTTACCAACAGCCAAAAGAAGAAAGGAATGGAAACCCACACATAATTTTACAACCACCACCAAATCCAAAACAAACAAGAATGAACAATCAATGGTCATTAATATCCCTCAATATTAATGGTTTTAACTCATCCAAAAAAAGGTACATGTTAGTCTCCAAAACACCAAACAATCCAATTAAAAAGTGGGGTATAGAAGTAAATAGACAATTCTCAGTAGAGGAATCTTAAAATGGCTTAAAGGCACATAAAAAAGTGTCCAACATTCTTAGCCATCAGGGAATTGCAAATCAAAACAACTCTGAGATACCATCTTACTCCTGTTAGAATAGCTAAAATAAAAAAACACCAATGATAGATTATGCTGGAGAGTATTGGAGAAAGGGGAACACTCCTCCACTGCTGGTTGGAGTGCCAACTTGTACAGCCTCTTTGGAAATCAGTATGGTGACTCCTCAGGAAAATGGGAATCAGTCTACCACAAGATCCAGCAATTCCACTCTTAGGCATATAACCAAAAGAAGTACATTCATACAATAAGGACATCTGTCCAATGATGTTCATCACAGCATTATTTGTAACAGCCAGAACCTGGAAACAACCTTCATGCCCCTCAACTGAAGAATGGATAGAGAAAATGTGGTACATTTGCACAATGGAGTACTACTCAGTGGGGGAAAAAAAACAATGGAATATTGACATTTGCAGGAAAATAGATGGGACTAGAAGAAACCATTTTAAGCGAGGTAACCCAATCACAAAAAGACAAACATGGTATGTATTCACTTATGTGTGGATTTTAGACATAGCATAAAGGAATACCAGCCTACAATCCACACTGCCAGAGAAGCTAGTAAACAAGGAGTACCCTAAGAGAGACATATATGGTCCCCTGGAGAAGGGGAAAGGGACAAGATCTCCTGAGCAAATTGGGAGCAAGGGAGGAGTGGGAAGGGAGCTAGGAGAGTGAGGAGAGAAGAGGAGGGGTGAGGAGGACATGAGGGAGTGGAAAGGTTGAGTCGGGGAAAGAATAGAAGAAAAGAAGAAAAGAAAGGAGACACCATAATAGAGGGAGTCATTTTAGGTTTACAGAGAAATAAGGCACTAGGGAAATGTCTGGAGATCTACAAAGATGACATCAACTAACAATCTAAGCAACAGAGATGAGGCTACCTTAAATGTCCTCTTCTGATAATGAGATTGATGACTGTCTTATATGCCATCCTGTAGCCTTCATCCAGCAGCTGGTGAAAGTAGAAGCAGACACCCACAAGTAATCATGGAACTGAACTGGAATTCAGTTGCAGAGACGTACAAGGGATGGCCAAAGCAGTCCAGACCAGGCTGGTGAAACCCACAGAAACAGCTGACCTGAACAATGGGGAGTTCTTAGTGCCCAGACTGATAGCTGGGATACCATCATAGGACTGATCCAGACCCCAGGAATGTCAGTTTCAGTGAAGAGACCTCAGAAATCTACCAGACCAGCTGTAGTAGTACTTATCCCTAGCATACGTGTGAACTTTGGGGGCCCAATCCACATACAGGGATACTCCCTGAGCCAAGACACATGGGGGTGGGCCTAGGCCCTATTCCAAAGGATATGATAGACTCTGATGACTCCCTATGGAAGGCCTCACCATCCCTGGAGAGCAGAAAGGATATATGTGATAGGTAGGGTTTTAGTTGGGGGAGTGGTAGGGGAGGAGGGGAAGGAGTGGGAACTGGGATTGGCATGTAAAACAATCTTGTTTCTAATTCAAAAAATAAAAAGAACTGTATGTTTAAATGACCACTCTAGCTTCCCTACAGTAGGTCGACTGGGAGGAACCTAACGTAGCCTTGAAATGTAGAGATAAATAGAATCTTGTGATTGAGAGACAACGCTGAGTTGCCTTTGGACGGTGGCAGGTAACATGACTAGAATGAAGAGGTTCCAAGCATTTAGTGATCCATAAGATAAACAGTGGGAGGATGATAAATGCAATAGAGTGGGCAGTCAGAAGAGGGAACCAAACAAACCACCCTTTTCTCAATGAAGTGGCTCTTAAATTGTTTTTCTAAATTACTGGAGTACTGCTTTTGAAAAAAACAGCAGTAAAACATTGTAAATGGAATTCCAGAGCAGTGCTCTGGGTCTCCAGTCTGTTTCACTTTATGGTTATATTTTGTAAGATACTTGCTAGCCAGTAAAATTAATGTTATTTCTATCTTTTCTGGGATAAACTGTATTAATGAAGGATATTTTTCAATCAAAACAAACATCATGCATGACATTTGCTACAATCTTAACAAATCCATGTGACCACAGAACTCAGATTACTCAACTTTGCATAATATATGCAGTGTATATTAGACATATATATGAATATCATAGCATATATAAGATATATGCATGTGCACTAATACCCAAAGTGTATATACAGTGTATATAAAATATGCACAATATTAACTTGCTGCTTAAAAATTACATATGAAATACATTATTCTTGGATATATGGAGTTATTTCTGCATAGTAGCCTGTGAGATACAAAGTGACTGGCCCCCAAAGTGTCATTGGTTCTGGAATGGTGTTTGTGTGTGGGGGGGGTGAGAGAGAGAGAGAGAGAGAGAGAGAGAGAGAGAGAGAGAGAGAGAGAGAGAATATAGTGTGTGACCTCCACTGAGCTGTGTATGTAGAACAGGAATTGATGAGTTGCTGGGTCACAGGTTCTATGTGTGTTCATGTGAACATATGCCTATAAATGTACATACACAGGATTTTCCTCAGTGCCACCTGGTTTCACTCTAGTGAGAATGTGGTGCATACTCCCATGAAACGCAGATACACGAGTAATCATATTTCTTCACATCCCTCTGAATTCTTATTGTTTATAATTTCAAATTTTGGAGACTTAACATGGAATAGAACTGTACTATTTTATCAGATCCCCAATAGGTTTGCATACATACTCATAGGCTGACTACACAGTAGTCACATTTTGCTGATACTTCCTTAATTTCTCATTTCTGTCACTTCTAACCCATTATTCTCATCTGTGGCACCCCTTCTCATGTCTCCAGCCTATAAGCATTACATCTCCATCTGATTGTTCAGTCTTAAACCTAAATATCCATGTTAAAGAATTCTGCTTGTTCTTACTCCAACTCTCCCCATTCAGATAATAACAAGTTTATGCGTACCATTATGAATCATACAGTAGAGTTCACTGTTGGCTAGTGGGACCATTTTAACTGTCCTTAAACATGGAAGCAGTCAAGAAAACAGTGCCATCAGCAGAAGGATCTGCGAGCTGGCCCATTGGCTCTGTATTCCTTATCCATCACTAGCCCTGAACCAGCAGGCTGCTTCCACATCATGACACTTATAATTTCTGGAATGTCTCATGCTCATTATCATACCTTGTAAAGCTGATGCTTGGATTCTTCCTCATGGTCATGTTATGATAAATATTTCTGCCAAAAGCCACCCAATCCCTCCTGCCACGTGGGCGCTTTCCACCAGCCGCCCGAGTTCTACCTGCAGTGGTAGGGCCACAAATAATACACAGAGACTTCTATTAGGTACAAAAGCTGCTTGGCCAATGACTAGGATTTCCCATCTGTTTGCTCAGTCTTAATTATCATAAAACTTTATAGTTTATAAGACTCTGGAGGAATAGAGAAGGGGCCCATTTCCTTCTTGCCCTTGTATATATATGAGTCTCCCTGCCATGTCACCTCCTGTGGATCATCACTTCTTTACTACATTTCCCAGAATCCTCCTTGACTCCTAGTCCCGCCTAACTTGCTACCTCATTGGCCAAACACTACTTTATTTATCATCCAATAAGACAAACACATACACAGAAGCACTTCCCCCATCATCTCCTTTTTTCTGTCTAAATAAAAAGAAGGATAACTTACATTTTATAATAACTGAAGAAAACTATGTGTCCTCAACTCTATCAAAGACCACAGAAGGATAAAATATAAACTCTAGAACTGACAGAGACATCTCGCTACCTAGACAGTTACCCAAAGTTCCTCTACAACATTGGGGCCTATAGGCCACAGTATGTCTGGCACACTTCTCCATTTTAGCAGGAACACTTTAGTACTGTCTTGTTTTGTAACTTCAGTAGTCACTTTCTTGTGGGTCCTGCATGTCCCGTTTATACAGCAACAAATAGTCCAGGCAAGAGCAGTTTCTTGCCCAAATGCCTAATCTTGCCATGTTGAAGCAAACTCGATGCCCATCCTCCTTTCTGACATAATTGGTGTGTCAGGAGCAGTTGTATCTATACTGCCAAATAAAACTCTAAACCATTTAAATGCCATATATTCTATGGTCTTTGAAAGGTTTGAAAACTACCTATGCATCTCATTTACATCTCTGTATATCTAGAAAACCTAACTAACCTAAATATAAGTTCTGACTATTATAGGTGACTATATAGCCTGTATTTAATTATGCATATCATTTTAAAAGATATGTATAAACACAATACCTAAACAAGAGGAGGCATAAACATATCACAAAATTGACATTAAAGTTGTATCAATAAATGAAAATCCATACCAATGAAAAGTATTCATTCCTATATCTTATTCCCCCCTTTTTTTTCTTTAAAAGAGATTGATTATGCTCATTATCATTTAAAATCAACCCCATTTAAATGAAAACAATCATTTATAAACAATATTTGGGAATTTGGGCGTCGTTCATTCTAAATTGCTTTCTGCTGATTGTGGGCAATCAGCATGGGGATAATGATAAAAAACAGAAATCTGACCAAGTCTTTGTTTTTGTTGTCTGTAAGGCTGCATCTTCTCAGCTGTTTTGGATGTAGGATCAGTTGGGTCACTGCTTCAGGGAGTCTTGCTTGATCAAACCATATTAGTCTGGAAGGAATCCACAGCTTTTTATTTTCTGTGGAAACACAAGCAAAAACTTTTTTTCCCAAGTAGCCTGTCCTTAGACTTAAATTTTTGAAGTCAAGCATTTTTAAAATGTATAAGTTGGATTAATTTAGGAGTATTTATAATCAAATGTATTTTAGCAGCACTAACTCTTTCCTCGGCAATCAAACAATTTAAAGACAACAATATAGCATGGAGTATCCAGACTCTCTGTGTATTTTTCATCTTTAGGTGGCTTTTTTATTATTCTATTTTTACTTCCTTTTGTTTCTTTTTCCTGAGACAGGATGAAAATCCACCTGCTTCTGCTTTTGGAGTGCTGGGATTAAAGATGTGTGCTACCAATGCCCGACTACTCTATTTCCTCCTGTTAATTTTTCTCTCATAAGCCTACATATATTTTTAAATGTAGTGTAAACCTTTAGAGGTTTTTCTTGATCTGGATCTGTGTTTATCATCTCGGGAGTGCTAAGTCCAAGAGCTCCGGGATGGCGCGAGCATATGGAAGCTGTTCCGATGCCTCTCAGTGGCCTGACAGGGCCGGCTGTGGCGGCAGGTTTCCCTCTTCCTCTGGGAACTTTGGACATGGGCGCACACTGACATCGTGGTCAGGAGACTCTTGCAATTCATTGATTATTGCTGCATAGTATTCCATCAGACAGACTGCCACAGTTTAAACATTTGTCCACTGAAGAACACCAAGATTTTACCCAGATTATTTATTAAAAGTAAATGTAGAATGGGTGTAATTTTCAGAATAAATTCACCAGAAGAGAAGTTTTGAATTGCATCCAGGAGTTTCATGCTTAGCGTCATAAAAAGGGAGCAAGCTTCCATGCGTTATGGCTCCATCTTTCCACACTCCATTCATTGTTCTGCAATTAATACCTCATCTTTGAATCTTTGATAGCATTTTTACTATGACTAGAGAATAGACTCAATTTTAATCAGAGTCCTCATTCCAATGTGCTGTCTCATCATTTATAACTATTGTCACCTAAATGTTATAAATTATAAGGAATGCTCGTGAAGGCTCTTAATTTTAAAGCTAATTTATAGCCCTCACAAACCAAAGTACAAAAGATAACCTAAAATCCCACTGAAAAGAAATCAGGAAAAATTCTTCTGCTTATCACTCAGTAGTTTAATTTATAACTCATTAATGTTTATTGTAAATTAAAGAAATCCTAAGATAGACAAAGGACGAGATATTAGAGACCCTGACATCCAACTCAGGATTGTGGAGAGTGGCAAACCACACCAGTTTTTGTTTGTTTGTTTGTTTGTGTTTTCTCAAAAAGTACATAAACAAGTGGGTTACTGGTTATTGGAAAGTTTCAACATATTGAAAACTTTTGGCACCATGTAGGAAGGACCTGTAGGAAGCAGACACCACCCCAGAGGACTGGGCAAATAAGGCCAGGACTGCCAGGCTCTGAAGAAGGGATATAATGCTCCAGAGCTGAACCTCACAGGGTGCTGGTGTTGTCTTAGAGCTTGGGAGAGGGTCAGGATGATGACAGGCTCTTGCTGGCATCATCAGTACATTGCAAATACTATCACCAGAAACACTCCAAACCCCTGCAACCGCAATGAGCCACCATTGCTGAGTGGACAAAGGGGATAATGTGTCAGTGAGGGTGGAGGGCATCAAAGCAGGACAGTGCAGTCTAGTTGGAATCCAACCAACACCAGGCTGTGTGGAGTGTATCTAATCTCATAAAAGCAAATGATGGAAACCTAGTTAGAAACAGTTGGCCTTATTCATGGAGAAGTCTTTGTTAGGAGTACCCGTATTAAGGTATGTACTGATCTACACAGATGCTACAGACAGCTGATGTGTAGAAATGACAGCAGAAGAGAAATGGTTCAATGGCAGGAAAGAGCTGGCCACAGTACAAACATAAGGATCCTGGAGAGCTGGTGTTTACTATGTATGCTGGGAAAGCAAAATAATAAAAGCTCAGGAGCAAAGGATACCCAACAGTTTGACAATGCACAAGAAAATGGGGACTAATTATAGACTAATTCATAAGAGAACTGTAAGAAAGCATTATGAAGTGGTAAGGCAAAAAGAGTCATTTTTTCCTATAAAGGTAAGAACTATTTAATAATTAAAGTCTTTTATATTTTACCATCAGTCTTTACTAAATTCATATAAGAAGAAATTGTACCATGTCATGTAAGAGATAACAGATTAAATAGAACAAATAAAGACAGGCTTGGGATTAAATATTTTTGAAACAAAAAAATTTATCTCAAGCACAAAACTTGTAGAGAATGTGAGCAGACTCTCTGAAGGGACCTGCCAGCCTTCCAGGAGCATGCCAGATGCTCTTGTGAAAATGTTCCCCTTCAACAAACGTATCTCCAAACTGAGTATAGAGACCATAGTCAGCTGCCAGTGGAATGTCACCATCAATATGCTGAGGCCTTCAGAGGCTTCCCCTTCACCTCTGCTCACTGTCCACACTTGCAGGAGCTGAGAACTAAGTTGGAAACTGTGGACTATGCTGATGGTTCAGCATTCAGCAGTTAAGGCTGTTTAACATCCCAGGGCATTTCAATACTCACTGTTGTAAAATCTCTTGGTTTTCGTCTTGGCATTGGTTAGAGACAAGATGAATAAAGGTATTAAAGACTAGGACTTTTTATCTCCCCAAAGAAATTTTAAATGGATTTGGTAGAAAAACACACTAAAAATAATGCTTGCTAATGTGCCTATAAAGCTATGACTGGGATCCGACCCCATGCCGAAATTGAGCAATTGCATTTGCTGGCAAACCTCATTCTAAGTGGTTTTTTCTTTCTTTCCTAGGGGAGGGATATATGAAATGTAATTATCTTTTCATTATGAGGATGCAGCTTTATGTCTCACATATCCTGGAGCCTTGTAGCAGAGAGCATACTGAAATGTGTGTGACATTGCCCCCTCTCATCCGAGCCTCCTTAACGTGAGGGAAATACAGGTTCCAGCGGAAAGGGACTTCTACTCTGAGCAGCAATCTAAACAGCAGAGGTTTCTTGATTCCCTTTATTGCTACCAGATTTGGGATACTCTTTGAAGATTTTGCCTTCAGAGATATTTTGTTTTCTAGTTCCCTGTCCCTTTGTGCTTCTCCCAAGTCTCTGGAATATTCCCTTACAGCATTCTTGTTCACTTTGCTGTTTTCTCTTGTTTCTCACTGTTAATGCAACATTTAAGTGTAAAGGCTCTCGTGTGTGTGTGTGTGTGTGTGTGTGTGTGTGTGTGTGTGTGTGTGTGTGTGTATGTATTTATGTATGTGTGTTTATGTGTAGGGAATGAGTATGCATGTGTGTACAGATGAGTGGTTTGTTTCTGCATTATGTAAAGATTCACCTATGTGTGAGGTGTTGTTATATATGAGTGCAGATGAACGTGTGTGTGTGCGCGTGTGTACAGTTTCACCTGTGTGTGGGTGTGTGTGTGCAGTTGCATATGGAGCACAGAAGAGAATGTTGCTGTTATTCTTAGCTCTATCTGTTTTCTCTTGGGTGAGAAGTAGGCTAGGCTAACTGGCCAGCATACCCCAAGATTCTGCCTAACACTAGAAGCCAGTTGGCTACACAGTGGTCCTGTTCTTTCATACCTTGTAGACTTTACTTGGGTTCTGTGGGGGTTTATCCTGATTAGAAATATTTACTGACAAAGTCTCCAATCCTGAGACTAGAAGAGTATTGCACCACATGTGGATTTGGGACTCTCCTCAGGTCCATATGTCTCCAAGGTAAGTGGTTAGCCACAGAGGTTGTAGCAGCCACACTTCTTAGATCTCTAGGAGCCAGCAATCCTTAGTAGACATCGAGGGAGAAACAACTGTGGACATGAATTGTGGACTGAGATTAATCACTCATTTTTAAAGAGAATATTGTAAACAGCATTTGCTTTTCATCAGAGTATAAGGTTATTTTTTTAACAAAAGAGGCCATTTTGAGCTGGGCGTTGGTGGCGCACGCCTTTAATCCCAGCACTCGGGAGCCAGAGGCAGGTGGATCTCTGTGAGTTTGAGACCAGCCTGGTCTACAAGAGCTAGTTCCAGGGCAGCCTCCAAAGCCACAGAGAAACCCTGTCTCAAAAAACAAAAAACAACAAAAAAGAGGCCATTTTGCATTATTTACCAGAGATTACAAAGCAAACACAAGGTAACTCGAAATTCCCTTAGGGAAATGCAGCTTGTTCCTTTAAAGTCTTCATGGAAAATATGTTGGGTTCATGGGAAAACTATTCCGTTAGATAAGCATTCTTCGAAAGACTATGAGCATCTGAGAAATATCACAATGAACTCTTTTGTCAGACAAACTAAATAAATTTTGTAACAAATAAGATGATGAATGTCCATGGAATAAAGACCTTGTCAGTAAATATTTTCAACCAGGGTAAAACCCCACAGAACACAAATACAGACTACAAGTCATATGGGAACAGGACCAATGAGTGACTGACTCACTTCTTAAAAGGGGGCAGGAAGCTGGACTGTGGTGGTAGCACACTTCTTTAATACCAGCACTCAGGAGGCAAAGTCTGGCAGATCTCCAAGTGTTTTGAGGCCAGCTTGGTGTACAGAGTGAGTTCTAAGACAGCCAGGGCTACAAAGAAAAATCCTGTCTTGAAAAACCTACCCCCAAAGGTGGGATGGGCATGAGGGGTGGGAGCTTGTCTCCTTTTAGTGGTAGAGGAAGCCATGAAAGAGAAAAACTTTTTAATTTTTTTTAGATTCATTTGCTGTATGTGCATGAGTGTTTTACCTGTGCATTATGTGTTCCTTATGCCCTTGGAGGCCAGGAGAATATTGGATCCCCTAGAACTGGAGTTGTGAGTGGCAGTAAATTACCATGTCAGGGGTGGGACCCCAAGTCCTCTGCAAGAGCTGCAAATATTCTTAAGCCTAGGACCATCTCTCCAGCTGCCATCGTAGAGCAGTGTAAGAGCTTAGCAGGTTATGATCAGTAGATCTTCCTCAATCTTGCAGTGGGTGTTCTGTTCAATGTCATGGTGGCGCTAACCCTTCTTGACCTCATCAATCAAATACATGGTCAGCACTTCCTTTTCTTGCCCCACCCTGTCTGATCTCATAGTAAGTGGAAAAACACAATACTGATATTTGTTCAAGTAATGGAAAGTTGAAATCTTAGCCCTTACATATTGAGCTGTGGCAGGGTTTCAGCTTTCACAAGACATAAAATAATACTTAATGATACCTTGCTTCTTTTGTGTATAGACAAATTTTTACCTCACAGCCCTGTCTTTACAAATTACAAAGTTTCATGTCACCATCAGTGTGTCAAGAGCACACAGAACTTTCACTGAGGAGACCTCAACATACTGGAAACTAAACCAGCATTTCCACCAGAAACAAAGCTTGGTCTGACTGAAAGCTCTCTAATACAATTTCTGGTTTGCTTAAAAAACATTTTAATTTGGGAACAGTTTTCAAGGCAGTTCTGGTCATATAGTAATTAACATATGCATTTGCTGTAACATGGATTTTTTCCATTAAATATTATCTAAATGAAAGTGTAATAATAAAGAATTAACTTTAATGGAGCACTAAAAAGATAAATGGCAGGAGAATTACAACACAAATTATCACCATAGACCAAACGAGACTTTCACAAATTCTTTCTTCCATGATGCATTGTTCAAGAGTAAGAGATTGATGGGCTCTAAGATGATACAACACAATTTCTCTTCAGCAAACAAATGATTTTTCATTATTCTTTTACCACAAAAGCTTTTTATTCAACATTACCCATTCAAACATAAATGCTGCCCTAAATCTGTGTATCAAGATAGCAGGTATTACTTAGGGAGCTAGAATTAGGAATCAATGTTTATAATAAGAACTCACCTTCTCCTAATTGCCAAATGTATTACATTTTTATATATTTTAATATTATTTGTAAAGACTCATCTGTTGTAAAACAATTCTAAAAATCTGTAAGTTTGCTTTGTGACTCCATTTTATTTCTCTTTTAATCAACACAAGAGAAAGAATCATAGGAGGAAAACACAATCTAAAATTAGGTTTTGGTTACATAGATCCTTAAAAATTCGTCGATAAGCAAAAGACCCAAGTAAAATTAGCTATTGACCAAGCAGAAGCTAAAGCTCAGAGCACAGCCTTGGTGAATTTTGGGTAAAACTGACTATGGAATGATTTCTGAGCAATTACTACAGCTAAACATATTAAAATGTTCTTTTTTTTGTTCAAGTTAATTTGTATTTCATGTCACAAAGCATCTTGATAGTTTGCTTATGATATCTAATGGCTCGTGCTTAGTCACATTTTTGTTGTTGTTAAAGTAGAAAACAACCTATCTCAACAGCATTCACTAGTCAGCTATTTGCTTTTGCAGTCAAGAGAACTCTTTTCCATCCTAACATACTGAGTTTAGATTCAGTGACTTGAAGACACAGGAGTCTTTTTCTCCCCAAACTGAAACCCTCTTCTTCAAGTGTCTCCCTCCCTTGTTCTGCCTCAGGTCACTGTAATTTCTGTGTCTGTGTCTGTGTCTGTGTCTGTGTCTGTGTCTGTCCATTTTCTTCTTGTCATCATTATTATCATTATTATTATATCATCATCAATAACAACATCATCATCATATAAGGGTGGAATGAGGCTGCAGACTCAAGTATGTGAGGCAATGTGGATGTCAGAGGGCAACTCCAACAAGTTCCTTATCTCTTCCTCACCTTGACATATGAGGATTGAAATCACCACGCTTGCATGGCAAATGTTTTTTAGGAGCTGAGCCATTCTCACCGTCTCTGGAATTGCTTTTTAATTTTTTTAATCCTTCTTCCCTCTCCCATATTGTTACCTGGGCTCTAGATGCTGCTCCACTCCTTACTTTTCTTATCTCACCTTAACTCTCACTGCTTTCTAACTCTAGGCATGTGAAGATTGTGAATATCCAAATTCAATTGCCACACTCTCCATGTGGAGTGTACTTGGGATGGTCACTGCGTCGTTGATCCTTGGTAAACTCCAAGCATTCCTGTTTCTTTTTCCTATATTCCAATCCACTTTTCCAATATCCAAAAGGCACATTCAGAAAAATGCTTCTGTAATTCACACACTTATTCTGATGAACTAGAAAAAAAAAGTCACATTTGGCAACTAGCTTTTCCCCACTGCACATAGAGAAACTATCAGAAAATTCTCTATATTATGCCTTCAAATGATGTTCAGAATCTCACTTGTCTCCACTCTCTGAAATGGTACCCACCTTGTGAAAGACCTATGAGAACTCAGTGCAAGCAAGGTATGCTTCCAATTATAAGGTTACCATAACCCCACCTGCCAGTACCTCCAGGATCAGCTTTACATACAGAGAGTCACCATCTTGGCCCAAGAAGCCCACAAGCTCATCCTAGCCCTTGACTGGTCAAATACGGCAATAGAGCTTGAAGACCTGACATTTGCATCCCAGTGCTGGATAGTTTGATGGCAACCCTTCAAGGTATTATCATTTTTAAGATTTGATATAGAGTGGTGAATAATGATGTAAAAACTCATTTATATGTCCTCAGGGTTATCTAAATTTTGCTTTTTTGTTTTTTGTTTTGTTTTATAATATAGGGTTTCTCTGTAGCTTTGAAACCTGTCCTAGAACTTGCTCTGTAGACCAGGCTGGCCTCTAACTCTCAGAGATCCACCTGCCTCTGATCTCTGAGTACTGGGATTAAAGGTATATACCACCACCGCCTGTCAGGTTATCTAAATCTTAAGAAGAGATTTATTTTTATTTTATTTGAATCTATATTTTGCATCGATGTATGCATGTGCACCACATGCTTGGTTATTTTGCTCATGAAGGCTAGAAGATTCTGGTGCCAGATCCCTGGAAGTGGAATTACAGCCAGTTTGAATAGCCATGCGAGTCTGAGAACCAAACTTAAGTTCTCTGCAAGAGCACTGGGTGCTCTTCACCACTGAGCCATCTCTTCAGCTTTAGAATTGTCCACATTTTAATGCTAATCAAGACAATGTACAAAGAATTCCTTAGAGTCACACACAGCAATACACAGAAGGAACACTTGTCAACTGCTCCACTAAAATACCAACCATCTTCAGAAGCTTTGTGTTTCAGAGAATCTAGAAGACAAACTAGGATAAGAAAATATAGCTGATTGTGTGTACAAGGTCCCAGTATGAATGGAGGAGGGCTTCACCAAATCCTATTCCTAGCTGAAGAGATATTTTCAATGTGTTTGCTGGGTAAGGGGATATTCAGTTTTCTTCTTGGACACAACCCCTGAGAGATACACCATTCTCCCTTGGATAGTTATACAATCACACACAAGCAGCCAACACTAAGTGGATTCAGTGAATATTTAAATATATATATATATATATATATATATATATTATATACCCACACTCTCCATGTGGAGTGTACTTGGGATGGTCACTGTGTCGTTGATCCTTGGTAAACTCCAAGCATTCCTGTTTCTTTTTCCTATATTCCAATCCAATATATATATATATATATATATATATATATATATAATATATATAGAGAGAGAGAGAGAGAGAGAGAGAGAGAGAGAGAATGGACAGACAGTCAGACTGAGCACAGGAAGCTGAGAGAGAAAAGTGGTCCAGAGGGATAGGAGAGGAGTTGAAGAGGAGAGAATGTGGGATGGATCTGTCAAAATGTTATATTGATGTCTAATTTTCTGGAACAATAATGAAGTAGAACATTTTCAAAAGAGCACATTTCATCTGATTGATTTGTAAGAAGATCTTTGTGCAGAATTATTATTCAAGTGAACTCAATTCACTTGCAAGGGTTCTTGGAAATTTATGCTCCAATTACAAAGCCTTGGTTGTCTCTTATGTGTTCTAAGCATCTTTTTCCTCAAAAAATGCTGTGACTAATAACTCAGTGAGCAGGGACTTCTAAGAACAGACTCAATGGTAGCAGCCAGCTGTGCACATCTCAGATGTATGTCTACTAACACTTTCACTCCCTGAAGCCATTTCACTTTCATTTTAGGCATGCCTGCAGAATAAAATGATCATTTTGCCCCAAATGGGAAAATTTGATAAAATGTGTTTGTGTTGTAAGTGTTTTCTAAATGTGGATTCCAGCCATTAAGATGGACAGATATGGAGTGGGGGGCAGGTGGGGGGGTTGGGGGGAGGGTTTGGGGATAGGGCAGAGAGAGGGAGAAAGGATTGACATGTGAAGCAAGCTTGTTCCTAATTTGAACTAATAAAAAATAATAAATAAATAAATGACAGATACCCACAAGATGAGTCAGTATCACTTTGTGAGTGTGAAGAGTCCTCAGACTGGTTCTTAGATCCATACTTCTATTGGAAGTTTCCTTTTATAATTGTAAAGATTGCAAATTATTTGGAGAGAGCAATTCCTCAAGAAAGAGATGTGTTAATCCTATTATTTCAGCCAGTGCCCAGAGGAATGTCCCAGAGTTTTAGTTACCATATCACAGAGAAGGAAAATAGTTCACAGATATATCTTCTATCTATGCTGTGTGCACGGATGTGTGTGTATGTATATGGGTGCGGACATATGTATGTGGGCATGTGTGAGGGTCCAAGTGTGTGTGCACATGTGCACAGGTGTGAGTGTGCATGTAAATGCATGTCTCTATGTTCATATACATGTGTGTATGCATGTACAAATGTGTGCACTTATGCTTGTGCATGTATGTATGTGTGTACTAGAGACAGATTTTCTGTAATGGCTTTGGGAGTCACTCCACACTCCCACCTCCCAAGTGAGGGAGAACATTCTTTCTGCCATCTCTGTCCCCAGTCTGCACATCAGACAGATGGATTCTCACTGCAGGCTATCCCACCCAGGAGGAAGCATGAGTGTAGCTTTCAGTTCCCTTCAGTGATGTCACAATAACACATTTGTCTTATCATAAAATTCTAAATTGCTTATTTCCAACCCAAGCAAAGTCTTCATATGTGGAGCTACTAGAAAAGCCATTTTCCTTATTAATGAGTTCATTTTCTTTAGTCAACTAGACACTCTGTCATTTGTTAAATGGTATCTTGGAAACTACTGCAGTGAGAGAATAGTTTATTCTTTCTACAAACAAGGCATAAATCAGAAATAATGATTGTTTTAAAGCACTTAAATAAATGTATCACAGAAGAAGAAAAAACTGCCTGGTTTCAACTTTGTGTAGCAGAAAAATGCACTCTAGGCTTCCATAAGAGCGGTAAGAGAGGAGATGTTTAATACAATCCTGTGTGGAGTCAATAGATAGTGTCCTTGACAGAGTGTTTTAAATGTGGACAAAATATACAATCTGCTTTTGAATGCTCCAAGGCTCATGTAGGTCCATCACAAATCTGCTTCAGCTACGGGGTGGAAGATGGCCTCTCCCTTGTCTCATCATGTAGGGTTCCAGATTACAGTGCCTCTTCTGAATGTTAAAGCCATCTTTTCACCACATTTTGTAAAGAGTGAACATTATAGACCAAAATTCAGACATTCATTTTCCAAGATATCATTAAATCTGTCTGTTTTCCATTCCTACCACACAAATGCCCCTTTTCCTCTACAATTCACTGTTCTTCCTCCAGCCTCTACAATGTCCAGTACAGCCCTGTGTAGCTTAGCCATAGGTGAGTTCTCTTCTTTGGAGAACACCCTTTACATGTCCCTCTCATTCATTCATTCTTCTGCTGGGCCTTCACCAGTCCAAAGCTTTTGCATTTCAGAGTTATCCTTTTAAGCCAGCAAGTAGCACATCATAAAATCTGTTCCCTGGGGATGTCTCCTCTATAATGTTTCCCAGGCATCTTTTTCCTGTCTTCTACTTACCAGGATAAGGACTTCTCAGAAAACTCTTGTCTTGTAAGGCTGACTCCCAAAGACACTGACTGGCCATGGAATGAACTTCCTCCTTCTCAAGCTCTGCTGCCTTGACTTGAGGTTCAGCCCCATCTTCTCTGGCTCTCCCTAGAGCTGAAGGTGAATTCCAGCTCTTATGAGAATCCAGAGCATGAGAAAGTCCACCCTGGAGAAAGATGAAACATTTCTATGAATTCACAAGGCTGTTTGATAAGTCAACACTAGCTCTAGAAACAAACTATGTGCAGTTAAAATGTTCTGTGAGAAGACAGCAAATCTCTGCATTATTTTGATCCTCCTTCAGTGCCCATAATTTGTGTGTAGGAAGGAAGGAGTGTTAAACTGAATAGGGCTATGGGGAAACAAAATGTGAGCAACTGACTCTTGGAATATGTCTAGGGTTATTTAAGTCCCTGTGACCAGACTATCTGCAAAACCTCAGGACAGACAGGTAAATTGCTTTAGGAGCTGAGTCTGACTTTCAAGGTTTCATTTGATGAGCCTTTTTCCTGGTGTCATGTGTTCCACAGGAGACACAGTTTCCACCTTATTTTCTTTCTTTTTTTAATTTACTTTTTTTGCGTTGATATTTTGCCTGCATGTATGACTGAATGAGGTGTCAGATCTTGGAGTTACAGACAGGTATGTGGATGCTGGGAATTGAACCTAGGTTCTAAAGAAGAACAGCCAGTGCTCTTAACTGCTGAGCCATTTCTCTTGCCCCCTCAGCTTATTTTCAAAGCACCCTGTCAATGGTTTACAAAGTCAACAAACAAACATCACACAGATGTGTCCCCAAAATATCTCCACTACTTAAAAATAAATGAGATGAAGCCAACATCATAAAAGACCTGCATCCTCTAAGGAGAAAATGCAAACCCTTCACATCACCTTTTACTTTTCATATGTAATTCAGTTTTAGTTATTGAATGATACATGAGATCTCAATGGTTGATCCATCCCTTGAAAATCCAATGCAAGCTTCCTTTCAACCCATGTTTATTGTTTTGGCTACCAGATAAATTGATCAATCAGTAGATAGATACATAGATATGGATAGATAGATAGACAGACAGATAGATAGATAGATGATAGAGGGATAGATGATAGATACATGGATGACAAATGAGAGATAGATACATAGATACATAGGTATGTAGACAGATGATAGATATTAATACATATATCCACATAAAACTATTTATGGTACTTGGAATTTAACCCAGGATCTTTTGTATTCCAAGCAAGCACTCTATTATACACTTATCTTCTAAGATCATTTAAAATAATTTTATAACATTTTGAATTTTATTGCTCAGAGACTATTTATTTATTAAATAATGTTATTATGTGTAACAAACAGTTTCAGCAAAGCTTGAAGGTAGTTTTTATTGAAAATGTGGCTAGCATACTAGTTTCTGAAGTGGCTAGATTATTAGGTGTTTGTATGTGGTTCTGGAAATGGAGCCTGACACACATGTTGTATGCCAAGACACATAACTTAACACCCTGTTTTACTTCATGGAAGCCTTGATTTCAGAACACCAAGATGACTATATTGAACAGTATGTTACATGTTCCTCTAGTGGGTAAGGCTGGTCCTCACATCTACCTCTAATCTACATTGTTTTGGCTGAAAGACAAGAGGAGCAAACAGACTGGGCTATGCCATGAGTGTTCTAAGAGGTGTTTTTTTCTCCTAGCCTGAGTGAAAGAGTTTGGAAGGGGCTTATTCTTCCAGTAAATTCAAGATGCACAAGTAATCCTTCTCCTTTTTAGTATCAATATTTTATCTATTAAGTGAGTGGTTTACATTTGGTAATTTGATAAAACTACTGTGTGTTCTCTATTTACTAATTTCAGCATACTGTGTGGGTGGGCAGAATTGTATCTGATGGCCACCACCAAGCCAGCTGGCCACCTTGGGGTCTCACAGTGGGTGTTCAGCTTCAGTTAGTTGCTGTATGACATGAAGCAGGGCTTTGACCCCTGTAGCACTTCTGCTTGTAAATGAGAGTGAAGCTATAAAAACAGCAATGATTTCATCCACAGTGGGGTCTCCCCTGACACATTCCATGCTGGGGGTTATTTACTGTATGTGGTGGCAAAGTGGTGCCTTGCCAACTGTGAGAGCTGGAGAAATGTTTCAAAAGGCTGGAAGTCAGTTGTGGTCGCTGCTGATTTTCTCTAGTCATTACAACTTGGAAGTTATCTGTATAAAATATTTCAGCCTCACATCAGCCTCCTCTAGGGCACACACATCAAGAATCTGTCACTGTGCTCATTTCAGAATCCAAGTTATGACAGTAGACAGGGCACATAAACTCAGGCATGAAGCTGTGAAATGGCTAAGACCCACACGGAATTCTAGTGTTGGTTTTGTCTTTGAATAGTAATGTTAAATCCTGTGTGCTATAAAAGGTTCTGTGTGCAGGTTCATAAAAAAAAAAAAAAAAAAACAGTGACAATGCCAGTATAGACAAAAGAGAGTAACCTTAATTCAGGTTTGTCCTGCAATGATAAAGGAGACATTCTAACTAGGTCAGCTGAACTGATCCCTGACCCAAAAGCTCCTTGAGTCAATATGCCACAATCATCCATTTAGAAATTGTTATGACTTAGATATGGGAAGACACAGTCAATAAAGTCAGACGTGTGGTGCAGCACTGAGAATACTGTGGAGCACAGCTGCCTTTCAAAAGGGACAGCCATGGACGGGCTGTGACTTGGTGGGTAAAGTGCACAGCACAAGGATAAGTTCCAATACCCAGCACTCACAACAAATCCAAACTCCAAGCACAGTGGTACACTCCTGTGATCCCAGCTCTAGGATGGAGACAGAAGGATCAGAGGATGTCTCTGCAGCAGGACTAGTCAAAACAGTGATCTCCACATTCAGAGAGAGAATCTCCTAAAAAATACAGGATGGGGAACTAGAGAGGGTCATCTATTTCTCAGTGGTAGCCTCACATTCACTTGAGTGTACACACAACCTGGAATACCTGCATACCTGTGTACACACACACACACACACACACACACACACACACACACACACACACACACGCTTATGGCCTCCACACTCACCTAAGTGTATAGTCACACACACACACACACACACACACACACACACACACACACACCTATACACACACATTTATACATACACACACATACCATATATGCCTAAGAATATACATTTGCTTGTACGCCTGCACATACAACAAACACATCTGCACATACAACCCACAAACTTAAACTTCTGCACAGATGAACTCACTTGCATGCCTACATATTCACATTTTCATGCATGTATGCACACATCACTCACACACTTGTACTCTTGCACACGTACACACACATGAGTAAATGTGCTTGTTAAGTAAGCATAATCGTGTGAGTCTAGTCCCTGGAATTCACATAAAATTGAAAGGAAGGAGAATCTAGTCTGCCAAGTTGACCTCTGACTCCCACAAGTGCTCTGACATTAAATATCTGTGCCATTAATTCAAACTAAAATCATAGTATTAAATGAGCAAACCCTTGAATTGATTTTAACTCATGTGTCATCTGTAAGGTATGCTTATTGGAGATACAAAAATTATTTGGGATGTAAACTCAATAGAAATTCAGCCTGATCAAACACATAGTACAAAATCGGCACTTATGGTACCCTAAACCATGCATTCTCTGCAGCCTTTGAACTAACCAGATATGGCCAAAGGCTAGAATGATCCCTGTTCATTTCCTAACTGCCTTTGCTGTTGGAAAGTGGTGCTGGAAGAAAGATTAAGCATGTTTATACTCCCCTGGGATCCTGTCACAGAGTTGTGCCCCCTCACTATGTAAAGATACAGATTTCATAAACAAACCATTTCTGATCTCAGCAAGGAACTTAACAGGGATTTTCAGAGTCAAACACACAGGAGCCCAGCTTGGCGGCAGTAGTAAAATGAACATGCATCTGAAACTTTAATAGAGCAGACCTTTTCTTTTTTAAATTAATTTTTATTCAAATAAAAACAATCTTATTTTACTCATGATCCTCCTGCCTCAGGCTCCTTCAGCAAATCCTACCAGCCTGTACCACCACAAGTGACATAATATCTTATTTTACATCCCAATCCCAGTTCCATTTGGGGCAGAACCTAGCCTCTCCCTCCTCCCACCCGGTGTATCTAGCTGAGAGAGTATCCCTCCATGGGGAATGGGATCCCAAAGTCCCACTGGGGATAAATACTGGTTCCATTGCCAGAGGCCCCACAGACTGTTCCAGATCCCGCGCCCCACTTTCAGGGGGCTTGGTTCCTGGTTTTGTACATTTCCCATCACTAAAGCCACAGCAAGAGGTGAGACAAACAAAAGCAGAGCTAAACCAGGAGCATGACTCTGGGGGGAGGAGTCACCTTTGCTCAGGGCTTCTGCTGGTTTAGGTAAAGCTGCAGGAGGAATCAGCAGAAGGGTCTGCTCTTCTTTTTTTTTTCCTTGCAAAGTTTAATATGAAATAAAACCAATAAAGCTGCTATGAACATAGTTAAACCACTGAGAGGAGAGGAGGGAGGGAAAATTGCAGCTGGGATGTAAAATAAATAAATAGATTTATTATAAAAAAAGAGATAAAATCCTATTTGAAAGAAAGAAAATAATCGCTCACTGGAACCAATAAAATATTCATTTTGCCCTTCTGCTACATTAGCGATTCACTTCAATATTAAATCTGGTGATTTCAGGTAAGATTCACAGGATATCAAGTGAAACGAACTGTGAAAATATTTTCTAGAGCGATAGAGATGTAGGGAGAAGTGTCACTGTGAAACAATGAACAGAAGTCTGGAAAGCCGGGTTTAAATACATCCTGCAGGACATCTAGCCCCCTGACTCAGCTAAACTCATCATGTCTCCCTGGTCCTGAAATGGACAGCTTCTGAGGATGCGGAAAGGCTCCTAATTTACCCATCATGCCCCAGTAAGCATCCGAAGGCATAATGACTAGAGCAAAACCATTGAAGGTTACAAATTATGCAAATCAGCCCAAAGAATGAGAAGGTTAATGAAAGATGGAAAAAATAAGCAATTAATAACGGAGGAAGCAAAAGAGGAAGCTCTGCTCTTTAATTAATTATGCTATTTCCTTTCATGATATTGAAGAGTAACTCAGGGCTTGACAATCATATCTCACTAATATTTGATAATCAGAGTGGCCTCAAGATGACTCAGTGGGTAAAGGAACTGGTTTCAAAACTTCAGTAAATATGCCACTCAGATAAAAATCTAAAATTTTCTTTTCTTCTTCTTCTTCTTCTTCTTCTTCTTCTTCTTCTTCTTCTTCTTTTTTGCAATAGCGTCTTTCTACGTCATCCTGGATGTCCTGGAACTCGCTATGTAAAACAGTTGGCCTTGAGCACACAGACATCTAGAAACCACTGCCTCTGAAGTGCTAGAATTAAAGGCGGGCACTGCCACGCCCAGCTCACTTGGACAGCACACACTAAGAACTCATTAAGAGATGTCTCACTGATAGACATGTTCCTCTGAAACATAAACACAAAGCATCATCTATCCTGGAAAAATAGCCATCTTGTTTGAAGCCTGTTAGTCTGTGTGAGAATGCAGGAGTCACCGGAGGACTCTGGACTTCATAGGCATGCCTGTGGCTTTCTTCACTGATACAAACAGAGAGATCATAGCTTCTTCTCTTTGTCAGGGACATCTGTAGGTCTGCAGTATATGAACACACGTATGAACACACATGTCATTCTAATGCACATCATCTTAATTTTCTCAAAAATGCAAGGTGAAAATAACAACTCAATTAAAAGAGAAGGTTGGTTTTGAAAGGGGTTGGGGGACTTGGGAGGGTTTAAAGAGAGGAAAGGGAAGGGGTAGAATGACATGATTATATTTTAATTTAAAATAAATAAAATTTAAAATGCAATGTTATTGAACATTGAGATTCATTATTCCCAGTGACTCAAAAGAAACTATTAAAAGTGTTACTAAATAGAAGCAAGTCACCTGCTCATTACAGACATTTAGATTTAAAAATTAAGAACAATCTTATTTTTTCAATCAGTTTTATGAATATTTAGCTTAACACTGACAATACGAAAGATGGGGGAGAAACCCTTGAGAGCAGCTGGCCACTGCCTTCATACATTCACATACATACTCTTTGTTGTTGTATAAGGTTACTGATATAGTTATTTCATTTCACATGTATTTATTAACACTACTTAGACTTTTCTATAGGTACATAATACACTTTAGAAGGCAGTTCAGTGCTATATCAATTCAGCTAATCAACAATATATTTTCTTCCTTAGAACCTATGACTTCCCCAAATATGGGATGAGAGGATTTACATTACCAGATATGGATTTCCTCAGGTGGAATGGTCCTTAAATCTAAGCAGACTGTGATTGGTTGCCCACATCAGAGTCATGCCACTATTGCACACATGGGCACATTTTGACTGGCAGGTTGGTCTCATGGATCACAGGGTTCACTACCGGGTAAGACCTTGGAGGGTAAGAGCTTTTTGACCTAGCAGCATGTAGAGCACCTTCTGATACCACGAAGCTAATCAGTTGGGAGGAGGACTTCAGAAATGTCTCAGTTCCATTTCTCTATATCACACCACCAAGGTGTACAGTGTTTTTAGCAATAGGGTCTTATTGTCTAGTTATGGTGGGCAGGTAATGGCAACAATTTTATTGTTTGAGGGTCCTCTGGGACATCGCTGACCAACTCATAAGGAAGTGCCACTAAAATAAGACATTTAACTTGGTTTATATTTCATTTGGAAGGTAGAAACTTAACATTCCACATGTTATTTTTGAAATATTGAATTACTATGGCTTCACCTTGAAGTAAACAAAAATGGTAAAAGGAGAATAAGGAGAAAACAGTACCATTTACAAGTAGGTAACGTGCAATTTTCACTTTAAAAAGATTAAAGTAAAAAGAACCATTCATAGTGATACACTCCTTTCCTCTCAGTTCTTGGAAGGAGAATCTCTGAGAGTCAGAGGCCAGCCTGCTCTAAAGGATGAGTTCTAGGACAGCCAGATTTTGTGTGTGTGTGTGTGTGTGTGTGTGTGTGTGTGTGTGTGTGTGTGTGTGTGTGTTGTGTGTGTGTGTGTGTGTGTGTTGTGTGTGTGTGTGTGTGTGTGTGTGTGTGTGTATGTGTAGTATAGTATAGTGAGACCCTGTCTCAAAAAATGAACACACAAAAAGATTAAAGGAAAAAGTGAAACTGTCAAAAGGAACAACAAACCCAACCATCAAACAAAATGACTTCAGAAGTTTAAATAAACCATGTTCAAATAAAAAATGGAATGAGAGACCTTGCTTACTACTTCCTACAACTTATAATGGAGATGTACATGAACTATTCTTCAGGCATTCACAAAAAGGTAAGAAAGTGTAACTGTAAATAGGTAGCATAAAGTGTGCTTCAGTTATTGGTGAAAAAAACAATACTTGGGCTATGCAAAAATAATAAATGACAGAAAAGTTAATATTAATTAACAATGAGTCTATTCAAAGACCATTATGGCAGTCAAGCCGATGTTTTTGGCCACAAGCTTTTTCTTTCAATACAGATTTAGGTCTTAATCTATTGTATCACTGTTCACACAGCAACATTGTTATCATCACAGATTTGTGGTTGCATGAGAAGATATCCATAATGGGGTAGGGACACATGTCAGGTATGAAAGACAACTATGAAGCTGGAAGGTGAACTAGCTGACTGTTGATCATGATTTGGTGCCTTTACAGTTCAGAAATGAGGTTTGAAAGCTGAAATATCAATAGGAGGATCTTAGTCAGGGTTTCTATTTCTGTAATGAAACACCATGGCTAAAAACAACTTGAGGAGGAAAGGGTTTATTTCACTCACAGTGCCATATAATGGTTCAGCAACAAAAGCAATGAAGGCAGGGACTTACACGGGGCAGGAATCTGGACTTAGAAGCTGATGCAGAGTCCTTGGAAGGGTGCTGATTACTGTCTTGTACCTCATGGCTTTCCCAACCAGCATTCTTATATAACCAGGATCACCAACCCAGGTATGGTATCACCCACAATCACAATGGGCTGTGCCCTTGCCCCATCAATCACTAATTAAGAAAACGTCCTGATGACTCGCATACAGCCCATCTTATGGAAGAATTTTTTAATTGAGGTTCCTCCTTTCAGATTACTTTACCTTGTGTCAAGTTGATATAAAACTAGCACAGACAAGGATCAATTTACTTTAAGTACAATAATGAGAACACTTTAAAACTTGGGAATGAAATAAGATTAAAAGGAGTGATTTCTACTATGTACTATAAACAAGTGCAGATATCCCAAAGCTGATGCTGAGACGTAGTAGGTGAAGCCAGATTATGAGAAAAGAGCAACATACCACCCCATTGTCCCTCCTACACGTCTCTGTAGTTTCTTCTTCAGCATTAGCACTTCTGACAAAATTGCCTTATTTCAGGGAGAAGCAATAATAAACAGCATGAATAGGCTTCCATGAAATATTAAGGTGCAAATATATTCAGGTAAGAGTATAACAAAACACAGACAGTGTATTTCAAGTGGGATTGTGCTTGGAAATACTCAGGAAAGGAAATTTAAAAAAAAATGACTAAGGCAGATCTCCAGGGCACAAAGAGAAGACCTTGTGGAGTCTCTTAGTCCTTAAAGGAGACTCACAAATGGCTCACACATAATGAAGAAGCAAGTGCTCTTATAAGAGGGAATGAAAGGGAAGAAAACTGAGAGAAATTTTGCAGGAAAATTAACTGATTCCAAAACCATCCTCATGAAGTATTGAAAAGATGAATTTGCTGAAACTTGAGTCAGGGACTTGGAGAAAAGTTGCCATATTAAGTTAAATATAAAGAAATGTGGAAGGGCCCAGGAGAAGGATCACTGTAAAGAAAGCCTTGCTGCCACATTTGATGACCTAAGTGCAATCTTTAGAACCCACATGGTCAATGGAAAGAACCAATTCCCACAACGTGTCCATAGAGCTCCACACATGGCTGTGACACACAGAGAATAAATGAGTAAATGTACCAAAAAAGTAAAAGAAAAGAATGGTGGGATACAAACATGTTGATAGATATGAAACACACAGGAGAGGTGGGTCAGGGTCAGGTAACTAGCTTTTCTATAAAATAAAAAAAGGATAATCAAAGTGTTCTTTGTTTTTATTGTTGTGCTTAAGAAGGGTTCACAGTATGAAATGATGACCAATCTTTTGTGTTTTGATGTATGTTATAAACTCGACCATAGGATCCCTCTGTGCAAAGTCTCACCCAAGGAAGAGACAAACATGCTTGATTTAGACATTCTAGGGTAGAGTCCCTTGAAGAAACATGACTGGAATGTTCTGTGTTGAGGAGTATGATTTGCCTCATGTCTCATAGATAAACTTCTTGATGATAGCCTTACCTCACAGGAGATGGTTGGCCAGAAATATCTTGATAGTGAAATGTAGGACATGGTGAGATAGAGAACTCAAGAATGACCATGGAATATGGTCAGTAACCCTACAGTAGACAACACAGGGAATTAAAACAAAACAAAACAAAAAAAACTTAATGAGACTTGTGCCCAGGTAAGAAATGTATAGATTAACCAATGCAAAGAAGGTTTATGATAATGAAAACTGATATTTATTAGGATTGGTGGGCATATTTGGAAAGAAAATTTTAAGTATATTATTCATGTTTGGAGGTAGTGTCAATTATATTCTGTGTATCTCTTAACTCCAGATACTGTTTACTTTTTTAATGAAGTCTCTAGTCAAAAGTGGGAAACAAACAGGAGTAATTAAACATGAAACATGACACCAAAGAGATGCTCAGTGGTTAAGAGTGTTAGCTGTTATTCTAGAAGACCAGGGTTCAATTCCCAGCACCAATTTGGTGGCTCACAACCATGGGATCCATTGTCCTAGACTGCCCTCTGTGGAGAACTGCACCCCTATGATCTACAGCCATTCATGCAGTCAAACCACCTATTCACATAAAATAAAAGTAAACAACAAAACCAGATAGAAAATTAGAAATAAAAATGGCTGTAAATCTAAAAATTTTAAATAAATTTTAAATAAATATATCTCAAAATCTATAAACAGAAAATATGAGAGAAACAGAGAATAACTGAAATGTTAACCATGAAATTCTGGTAATGGGCATATGAATATTTAACACAAAAGTGTAAAGCTTTTACATACTTGAACATTTTTATAATAAAATACTAAGATCCCTATCAGCTATTGAACTGCAATAAAATGTATTTGGGTGAAATATTGAAATTCATAGGCACCAGAAGACTCTGTGAAGAATTCCTGGAAAGATTAGACTATCTCACATTTCCAGTAGTCATCACAAAGACATGAGGTATTGCTATTTCATTAAAACAAATTCATAGAAATATGCCATTAATTATTAGCAGAAGTCCAGCTTTGGAAAGTAAAATGTATATTTTAAAAAAGGCAATGCACCCATATGACACAAATGTTATGTCTTGTAAATTGATAAAGTCGGAGACCAACAAGGTAAAAGCCATCAACAGCTCATATAAAAGTGCATTAAAAAAAAAACCCTGTAAACACAGACAGAAGTGTTTGTCCTCACTCAAAATGGTGAGTGGGTGTGGTGGGTGAGTGTGTCCTCACTCAAATTGGTGCTGGGAATTGAACCCTGGTCTAGTTAGAGACAGTTTCCTTGGAGGGTCAGCAAGACAAGTATGTAATGGCATCTGGGGACAAAGCAGGGTCCTAAGCTTTGGTGTCTCTTTCGAACAAACGGTAAACTGTCATGTGGGCTTTGGTAGATAATATGTCAAGACATTAAACATGAGTTTTAGACTCTCATACCCAGAAATCCACTTCTAAGAGTTTACACAAGAAACCATTATCCATCTTTATAACAGTATATAAATATATTTAGATATTTATTGTAACACTCTTTACAAAAGCTCAGTGTCCTAGAAGTTTCATGTCTCATCAATGAAAGATATGTTAACTATCTTTTGTGTAAACAGAATAAAGAAGTGTGACTCAAGCCTACTGTAATAATATCCTTAAGTCCAATTCAAGAAGAAAAATTACAGTAGTGGAGGTGGTGGAGATGGGTTAGTGGGTGAAGTGCTTACCACACCCTCAGGAGGGTTAGATTCTGATCCCCATACCATGAAGAATGCCAGGTACAGTGTTGTGTGCTTATAATACCAGCCTTGTGGATGCAGAGACCAAAGGAATCCTGGGGCCTGCTTACTATTCAGGCTAGCTGAATTGGCTTACATTGTGAGAGATCCTGTGGTAAAATAATAATGTTGGTGGTGATGTTGTTGTTGATGATGATGATGTTGATAATAGCTGTTGAGAAAGATACCCAACGAAGATTTCTGACTTCCACACTCACATACATACAAGCACGTGCACACACACTGTATTGGACAGACTAGTTATAATGATTAAAGTAGCATCCATAGAAGCAAACCTAACCTAAAATATTAATAGAATATTCTGGGAAGACTATATAACTCACATTAAATAATATATAAGAATATATAACACATTTTCCAAGAAAATGCTTTTGTTATTTTATAATTATTTCTTTTATTTTTGATATTATATACCTTCCATTTTACTTCCTTTAAATACCCCAATTTTCTCTATTTCAAATTCATGTACTCTATTTTCATTAATTGTTATGTGTGTGTATAACAGACACACTGTATATGCATCACCTTGCCAAAAATAATCCAGAAAAGACTAAAGATCTAAATGTGAAAACTGAATTCAAGTGAAACTACTAGAAGGAATCATAGCCATGATATAGGTATAGGAAAGGGATAACTGAATAGTGATCTATTAGATACATGAAAGAAACTGATTTCCCTCTCTTCCATGGCATTTAGGCACAGAGGTACAGGCATGGGTAGCTGTATGCTTCCTAGATAATTTATTTCACTTCTGGTAAAGATGGTGTTATTCATCTGTGCTGAACTATTTGTGTCCAGCTTGTCTGGAATCAGCAGAGATTCTGGTAGAAAGGACACATAACAGGAAAGGAAACAGGTGTCAAGCATCAACAGGTTTGAGTGTGTGACGATGACGGAGTCAGATGTTACATGCTGCTTACAGGTACTCATACAGGGAAATAAAGAAACCCATGTGGCATGATAGGACAATATTGCCTATGTTTTCATCTAATAAATGACTGGATTTTTTTCTCAAGACAGTCACTCCTGTCAAGGAGTCTGGTCCCATTATATTGGTAGCAGGTGGCTGGCACATCTATAAGTCACAATCCTATTATGGAACAAAGGGTATCAGAGTGCTTTTTTGCTTTTGTTGTTGCCATTGCCTTTTGTTTGTTTGTTTTAATAAGCAGATCATGCTGTGTAAGTTCTCAAACAGCCTCTCACACCACAATGAGGGAGTGGGCAAAGCTGCCTTGAGCCTACATGACTGTATTTCCCAGAATTTAGTAAGTTATCTCCTTGACAGGCTTCCTTGTTCTTTGTCTCTTCTTGGTAACACAGGTTCACAGAACTCTGCACTATTAATATTTTGATGTCATCATATTGTGTACATGGCCTGGTTACTTTTATGGATCAGGGACTCTGGATTCACATTGTGTGCAATGTTGCATATCACTGAAGAACTGGTCTAGGATTTTTATATACTTTCATATTTGGGGCTCATTTATCATTAACAATTAGCTGTATGCTGAAGGTAGACACCTTCAAAGCCTCAGGTTTCCAGGTTTCTGATGATCCCAGATGTGAGCCTGGCTTTTGTCTACACTAAACATCTTTCCAATGCTCAGAAAACCGATTGTCTCACTGGGTCTGGCATGGTGTCTGTCTAAAGATGAGATGTGGGAAGTATTTGCAGGTTATCATTACTCTTGATGTTGTTTTTATTGTTTGATCACTATCTGCTGCCTGTCTGCCATTTCTTCTCCAAAATCTCTGCAGGATTTCTTCCAGGAACTCAGTCAGAAAGACCTGGCTTGCATTATGCAATACTGGAACCATAAATGGGCTACCTTTTAACAAACCATTAGTCGTAATCTCTCTTAGTGAACTCTACAGTTTGCTGATTGTGGGAAGCAATGGTCTGGCAGGCAAGACTGCCATCAGGCTCTTCCTATTAGAACTATATTGTTACAGTATTTGTTTCATTAGCTACTTGGAAATACATCCATGAATATACAGTGTAAATAGCAGATGGGCGACATTTCAGGTGTGAACCTAGGTTCCCACAGGAGGTTAGGACAATACCTAGTCATTTGGTTTGAGCAGATGGGAGGTTCTGGAACATCAGTGGCATAAGAATTCAAGACATGGAACAGGAGGCTGGTGGGAAGAGGCAAGCTTTCCCTTTCATGGTAATGTTGTGTGCAAAGTACCTGTGGTGAACATTTTAGGTCTATGCCAGGAGACAATTATACATTTGTCTTCCACTTTTACGACAAACTGTGATAGTCAACGAGACAGCTGAGCCTTTCCATAACCCTCTTAAAGACAGATCATGGCAGAGAATGGGGAATGTTTAAAGGCATTGCCAGTCTGTTTTTTCCACAGGCGTTAAAGAATATGTGCAGCATGTTTCACACTATCAAAATTAATGACCTTGAATAAACAAAATGAAGGTTAGCTATTATATCAGAAGAATCTCAAAGAAAAGAAAATTGTACTGCGAGGCTGTCCATATACATGGTCATGAGAGCTAGGCATGACTGCTGTGACAGTCCAGACTCTCAGGTAGAACACAACGGTTACTGGCAACAGGAGCTGGTGACAAGATATACAAGCTAAGTACTTTCACATTATCCATCTCCTACATTAAAGTCAAAGAATCTTACATAAGACCTTGGCTAGGGTATTGGATAATACTTATATGAAGAACATGACTTTGAAACATACCAGGCCAGCTTTATTTGACATGCAGCCATGCATGACTCTTGAGCCCTTTAATGAGGCTAATACAAAATTTGATGCATGCCTGTGAGCAATGCAGAGTGGATTTCAAACATGTAAAAAGCTTATGAATTATTGGCTCTTGATTATGTACCATTTTTGTATGCACTGAAATGGAATAATTCTAATTATGGTGACTTACATCACTCTCTCTACATTAAATATGGCACATGACAATTTCACATCATATGAATGGCTCATGCCTACAAGTTCACTAACTTTTAGAGCACCCTCACATGGAGACTAAGTTATGAGAAGGTTGAAGATACTTCCAGGTTCTGTGGTCTGATTCCCTGACTTTCTGTTAGGACACTAGCACTTGCTAAATGGGCCAAATGTGTGTGCTTGCTGATTAGACAATTCTCTTTCCAAGAATAATGGGTATGTTTTTCTATCCAGCTTCTGTGTCTCTTTGTGTGACAGGACTTTTTGGACAGACACAACACACACATCTACTCATCCCAGAGAGGGAATCCAGGACAGACCAAAATAAGGATATCATCCAAGTCTATCTTAGCAAACCAACAACTTTTATTGGTGTTAGGTAGAGGAATATGGGTGAGGAATTACCTACAGCAGCAAAAATGATTCAAACATAGCTGCATCACCAAATCCAACCCCAGCATAGATAACAGTTCATAAAAGCCAGGAATCTGGAGAACTCTGCACAGTTCAATAAGTTGGAGGATTTCCTTTCTAAGTAACTGAATTGCCTGTGCCTCTTCCAGGCAGCTCAGCTGGTCTCTGTTTCCTCCAGGCAGCTATGCTGGTCTCTGCTTGGCAGCTTAACTTGCTTGAATCTCTGGAATCTCTATTGTTTACTCTGGGAGGGAGGGGCCTAGTGAATCTGATTAGTTTCAGGGATTTCCTGAAGCTAATTTGAGTTGTTTGCCTTGCTTAAGGAGCTTCCCTGGGAGAGGGAAAGTTTCAATCTCTGAGGAAATGGCTGCACAATAGTCCATGGCTTTTTTTTTTTTCCAAACTCACTCTTGTCTTCTGTACCAGTGTAATAAAATCAGATGCCACACTGATGATGGCAAATAATCGACAGCTAGGAAACTGAAATAAATAAAGATCAGTGTAGAAACTATTAGAGACTAAAAATTCAAAGCACTAGAGTGTCCTCTCTAAAACCTTTAGGTGTAACCAAGTAGCTGCCACACCTGCTGTGTGAAACCTAATATTTCATAAATATATCCATACCATGTTGATGTTTTTAACAGAAAACTGTGCGTTGTAAGTCTTCTTTTACTTAGTATTCAGTTTTCTCTTTATTTATGTACTCTCAGGAAAGCTAATCAGTATAGAGATCAACATTCTCAGTGAAACAGAGGGAAACAGAGGAGAACCAAATAGAAAGAGGTACGAAAGTGTTGTTTCAAATATCCATAGTCCCCCTGGCTCCAAGGAAGGTATTCCCTAACAATGAGCATAGTACTTTCCAGATAGCTTTGTTTTCATGGACATTATACTAGTTGAAACAAAGTCATGACACACTGTCAATTTGCTGGGGAAATCATGGCTGAAACTTACAGAAGATCCATTAAGGGCCCTTAATAGTTCTGAATATCATATTTCACTCTCATATGTGTTCTTACTAAAGGATAAATTATATGGTCAAAATTACCATGTCCTTGTACCTAGACTTCTAACATCTCCATCTTACTGTAGTCTTTCCTGGGGCTTAATTGAAAAACTGAAATGTTCATTTTCTTCTGAAACAGAGAGTAACAAGAAATATTCCAAGTACTCAAGGATCAAATCAAGGAAGTTCTTCACAGTCAGGTCCAGGGAATCTTTGGGATCCGAGCTCTGTAGGAAGCTCTCATTTTATAAACCAGTGACAAGGGGGGTTTCCCATTATTTTCATTCTTTGGGAGAAGATTTTATTATGATTATTATTTCCTGTTAATGAATGTACATTTATTAGCTGCATATGCATATGCTGGGGGAGGCAAGGAATCAGAGAAGATGCGTTTTAGTTTTAAAATCACAAGTCTACAACATACCTTAATTGAATTGATGAGGAACACTCTATCCTGAGATAGAAATACAATACCCCAGAATCTATGGTATTCAGTCATCTGGTGCTGAAGAATCACCTGAGATAAACAAGCAAACAAACAAACAAACAAAAAAACATCAGTAACACTAAAGTGAAACCTTTGCTTTACTGGAACAATTTACAGTAGTTAGCCAGGGCTGAGAAATAAGCCGTGATTAATAAAAGACCAACGTCTTTTAATAATAGACTATTAAAAGACCCGGTGTAATCTTCTGAGAAGCATTTCCTCCGGGTCAATCCACAGAATCTGTGGTCCAGTGGTAGCCAAAACTGCCTCTCGAGCTGGCAGATGCATTCAGTAATAGTCTCCCATGTTACTGATTTTGGTGGCAAGAATGTGGTAAGATTGGCAGAGAACTGTGAGGTTTGACACCACAAGTGGCCAGGAAAGACCACTGGTGAAGGTGCAGCCACATTTTCAAATAAAAGGGGTCATGGAGAAAAGCTGAACTAGGGACCAAGGAGCAGGGAAGGAGTCCCTAAAGAGAACCAAAAACAGGCTAGTAATGAGGATAGTGCCTAGTAGCTGTATAAACCCCAGGGTATTGGAGATGCCAGGACCATGGGATGATCACCAAAGACAGTTACAGGTGTGTAGAGGACCTCGTGGGACAAGCTGATAGGGGCTGTGATGGCAGAGCCAGAGTTGTGGGGCTGCTTGAGACATTTGGAGCCCAGAAGATAATGAGTAAGTCCCAAACATAAGGCATTGTTTAAACTGCTGAATTTTGTTTTTGTTTTTGTTTTTTTTTCCTTGATTTACTTGTCACTGTGTCCTGGTTCTTCACATTTGTAATAAGCAAGCAAGTAACTCATTTTTTATTTTGCAAAACTCTCCACAGTTGAGAACTTGGGATATTTAAGAGATTGTGTAAGTGTTACAGTCTGAAGGGAAAGGTTTCCTGGTGGTCAGAAAACAAGTATTTCCTACAGCTCTGAAGGGAAAATTATCCAGGCAGTCAGAAGCCAAGCAATACCTACAACTCAAAATGGGAAGGTATACTGGCAGCAAGAAGTCAAGGACTTCCTGTTAAGTGTTACAGCTCTGAAGGAAAAGATATCTTGATAGTCAAAAGGCAAGGATTATCTTGTTACAGCTCTGAAGGGAAAAGTATCCTGGCAGTCAGATTGCCTACAGCTCTGTTCTTGTGGGGGTTAGTTTCCCCAGAAAAAATATCACAGTGGTTGTTTTGAGAAAGTTTCCCTAATGCAAGTGCAACAACTCTGCTCCAGCAGTATTTCCCCAGAGAGGTTGTCCCAGCTCTTCTCAGATTCCCCTTAGTGTAGCACTTTGCTCCAGCAAGGGAAAGTTTCCCCAGCCAAAGTGTTCTGCTCTGCTCCTGCTTAGCTCCACTCTGGCTAGAGCCATTGCAGCTCTGCTCTGCTCCAGTGAAAGTTGTTACAGCTCTACTCTGCTAAGGAAGTTTCCTCACAGAAATGTAGCAGTTCTGCTGTGTTTCCACAAGAGCCTTTGTAGTTGTGCCCCTCTGAATCTCTACTCCACTCTGGTGAAAGAAAGTCATTATCGCACATTTCACTCAAGACATTTACTGGGAGGGAGAAATCCAGGAGAGTTGCTGCCTCGGCCAGGGTGGAAAAAAGGAGCCCCAAACTGAACAGGTACAGTGCTTATATAGGATTTCTTAATGGCAGAGCTTTTGAAGGTGGAGATTTTCAGGGTGGGGATTGGTAGGATTTTAATTCCTGAGTTTGGGACTATTGGTTGCATTTAGTACTCTGGGATTAGTTGGATTTGTGCTCTGGGATTGATTGTTTTTTGTGTTCAGGGATTGGTTGGTTTTCAGTTCTTGAATTGGTTAGGGGAAGGGTGTGTTTCTTCAGCTGTGGTCTCAAGGTCAGGGTGTTCTTGCAGTGGCCCTTTTTGCTCCACAGATAGAAGTTTTAAAATGGTTGTACATTTTTTTTAAAGACTGAGAATTTTAAAGCTACACTTTGTTCTATATTGTAATATTAACATGATTTTGGAGACAAAAAAGAAAGGAAGTGTTATGGCTTAATAGTGATGGTCTCAAGCATCAAGGGGTCAATTATACTGGTTATGTTTTTGTCAGTTTGACACAACCTAGGGTGACATGGGAGGAGGGAATCTCAGATGAAAAATTTGGAGAATCCACTAGCTTGGTCTGTGGCAAGTTTTCAGAGCATTTTATTGATAAACTATTGATGTAGGAGGGTCCAGACCACTGTCGGAGGTTCTACCTCTGGGTAGGTAGCTGGAGTTGCATCAAAAAAGAAGCTAAGTAATGGCTGAGGAATAAGCCACACATTGCATTCTGCATAGTTCTGTTTTGATCTAGGCTTCAGGTTTCTGGGTTTCTTGAAATCCTGCTTTGGTATCCTTCAATGATGGACTGAGATGCACAAGACATGTAAGCTAAATGAACACTTTTCTCTTCAACTTGCTTTGTCCCATGGTTTTTACTCCAGCAACAAGAAGCAAACTAAGACTTATTCACTCAAACAGTGGATTCAAATATTAAATCAGTTCGATGTATGTTTGTGAATCAAGTTAGCACTAGACTAGGCAGAATGCCTACTCTTTCTAAATTTCCAATTATTGAGACCTGATACTGCTTTAAACAGCATTAATATAATACAATTAAAATTCAAAATGGTTCTGTTTCTTTTTAAAAATAAACATGTATAAAGATTTAACATTATTACTTCATTTCTTTTAGCATGACTATTTTCCAACACAATTCCTCTAAGATGCACTCTTAAATAAATAACATCTTTGCTGTAAACAAAATTGTTTGTTAGAAGTTTGCCAACTTAAAAAGATTAAGATTTCCTATTATATTTTAATTGCATTAAATGATTTTAGTTCATGATAATAAGTTGAATTATTTTCAGCAGTATTCAATTTAAGACATGTAATAATATTAAGTATCTGTATGTATAGTGCTTTTATAATAATACTGAAAACACAAGCATCATTTTACTCTCAATAAGATTTTTAGACTTTGCTCATGAGGAACACAGATTCTATGTTTAAAAGAAAAAAGTTAATACCTAATAATTTTATTTAAGTGTAAGACCTTTAAAATACTTGTACCAAAGAATTTTCACAATCACAGAAGGGATTAATTCTTGTGAAATGGTAAAATTTTATAAGGCAGATTTGTATTTTTTGCTCAAGTGTGTAAATTGTAAACAATTGCCAGATTTAATGTTTTATATTGAGTGTATTTATAATCTTTCAGAATATGAAATTATCCAAAATAAGTGAATAAATAAATAAACATAAGTTCTGAGTTTATTTTATAGCTTTTATTAAGACTCATCACTTAAGTCTTCAGAACACATCCAACTCCAGATGGTCAGTCTCCTGCTTGGATTCTTTGCAATAAAGTGCTTGGTGGCTTTGAGCTCTGTTCTATCCTGGGCTCTGTTGACTTTCTTGGAAGCCATGTTAAGCAACAGTGTAACAGGCTTTCTTTTAGGCTCCCAAATCATGACACAGAGACTTATTAATAGTTATGAATGCATTTTATTAGCTCTTATTTTAATTTGTTTCTCTTTATCAACATTTTGCCGCAGGGCTTTTTATCTTCCATTCTGTATGTACTACTTTCTCTGCTTCTTGTGATAGACTGACTAGCAGATGCCTGGATTCTGGCCCTGGGTGTGTCCCTCCTTTTCCCTAGTTCTCTCCTCTTCTCTTCTCTATTGAGCCTAATGTTCTCCTCCTACATATACTATCTGCCCTCCAGTCCTGCCTATCACTCTCCTGCCTAGGTATTGGACATCCAGCTTTTCATAAAACCTATCAGGTGCCTTAGACATGCAAGGTGAAACAGCACCACATTTTTTTTATAATTTAAAAATGCAACATAAGCTATTGTAATACATATTTATATTATTAACTAAGGCAGAATAAACAAGTGCAACACATAAAGTAATATTCTATAACTTAAATATAACACATCTTTACATAGTTAAAATAATATTCTACATTTCCCCCTTTCATCTAAATAAAAAGGTTTTAACTTTAACATAGTAAGACTACATAAAATGAGAACAATTACCAATTAATGATTACATCCACAATGTCCAGTCCTTATGTATTTGGCAAATTCAAAAAAATCACTCTACTATCAACCTTTTCTCTGTGAGTTCAAAGCTCAGCACCTAGTCTACATTCTATCACAGCTAAAGAAAACTGTGACTATAACAATCTAGTCTTGTACTCCATCAAAAACTCCAGAAGGATATAATATTACCTGAGTAAACAGAAAGTTTACTTCTAAAACTATAGAAATTACAGATATCTGGATGCATGGACAGTCAACCAAGGTTCCTCTGCAACATTGGGCATTCATCTTCAGCCTATAGGCCTAGATATATGGAACAATTTTCTATAAAGCAGGAAATTTGAAGGACTGTATTGCCTTGTTTGTCAAAATTGAGAAGTTGTTTTCCCTTGCATCATGAATGTACAGTTTGGACAGTATCCTGTCAGCAATTGAGGCAAGGACAGTTTCTTGCCCAAATGCCTAACTTTGCCACAATGAAAGTGAACTCAATATGTAGAATCCTTTATGGCCATCATCCTTTTACAAAGTAGATTCTAGCTTCCAGGAGCACACATGGTCATGAAAAGCCCCACATTAACAAAATATTTTAAATGCCAAGTTCTATAGGTCTTTGAAGTATTTGAAGACTATCCCTCTATCTAAAATAAATATGTTTAGCCTTGAAAAAAATACATACATATATCTCTGTATAATCTTGAAAACATATCTAACTTAACTATAAGTTTGATTATTATAGATGACTAATTACTAACCTGAATTTCTTAATTATACATTACATTTTTAAATGAGTTGAATAAGCACAACATCCTAACCAAGAATAGAAACATATATTGAGTATAAAAAAATAAGGTTAAATTCCTATCAATATACCAAAGTCCATACCAATATAAAATATTTGATATTAATAGTTGATGGGGGAAGTGCTTCTGTGTATGTGTTTGTCTTACTGGATGATAAATAAAGTTCTGTTTGGCCAATGAGACAGCAAATTAGAAAGGACTAGGAGTCAAAGACGATTCTGGGAAATGTAGTAGAGAAGTGGTGATCCAGGCAGAAAGTGACATAGCAAGGAGACTCATATTTAAGCGAGGAGAAGCAGGAAGTGTCCCTTTTCCCCTCTGCTCTTCCTCCAGTGGCACAATGTGATCCACCAAAAAGGAGGGACACAAATGGAAGGTGTCCGATAAGCTAAGTCTTATATATAGATTTATGATAATTAAGACTGAGCTAACAGGCTGGGCATTGGTGGCACATGCCTTTAATCCCAGCACTAGAGGCAGGTGGATCTCTGTGAGTTCGAGATCAGCCTAGTCTACAATAACTAGTTCCAGGACAGCCTCCAAAGCCACAGAGAAACCCTGTCTCGAAAAAACAAAAAACAAACAAAGAAAAAAAGACTGAGCTAACAGATGAGAATCCTAGTCATTGGCCAAGCAGCATTTGTACCTAATATAAGTCTGTGTATTATTTTGTCCATCCACATGGTGGTAGAACTTGGGTGGCTTTTGGAGGAAAGATTTATTGTAACAAATAATTCCTTATACTATATTCCTATACCCACAGTCCCAAATGATGACAAACGTTCATGACCTACTGAATGACGAAACACCAGACACCCAACCTCTTGTGAGTATGGGCATTATGTTCTCTAGACTGCTTTCTTTTGTCTGTGGGCAATGACATCTTTAGGGAACTTGGAGAAATTGAGATAATGGTCAAGTTCTAGGAAAACTAGTCTTAAGGTTTGTTACCCAGACTCTGTCCATGGAAAAACACAAGGCTTATCTGCAGCCATGTTTAGAATAGTCTGTGAGGCTATACCATCTCATCCAGAAGCCTTGAAGCTCTCTGGATGCAGAACTCTGAGGAAACTCCAACAGAGGCACTCTGAGAGGCTGAATTAGCTTTGCACTCATTTTCATTGTTTTCTGGTCCCCTTGCTCTGAAAACATACAAACTTTCAAAGGTAGCACACAGATCTGCAATAACACAACCCTGGACTATGCTTTGTACACAAGCTAGCTAAAGATGATTGTTTGTTTTATTTTTAAGCCATCAAAATATATGTCACATGTCTTGTAGTTTTTCTAGGATTATTTCTTTATGTCTACAGCCAGGATTTTCAGGGGTGTCCTTTGATCAACCCTGATCTCTATTAACCTTGAATGAATCCACAGCCTTTCATTTCCTAAGAAAATATAGATACAACTACTTCTGCAACATAATACATTTTTGACTTCCATTTATAGCTAAAACATCCCTACATTATGTAGACTGGTTTAATTCAGAAGTTTCTCTTACAATCCCATGTCTCCTAGCAGCTGTTTATTGCTTATTGGCATTCAAAAAATTCAAAGTCAACACAACCATGTAGGATCCAGACTTCCTGTGTATTATTCACCTTTACATTGCTTATTTGTTTTTATATTAGTTTACTTTTTAAAAAATTGACTTTATTATTTTAAACTGTTTTTTATGAATGTCTATATCCTTTTCCTTTTCTTTCTTAAGCCTATATGAATTGTTAAACACACTAGAACCTGTTTAGAGGTTCTTTTCTGTGTGAACCTGTTTTTCTAAGTGCCTGCAGCTGCTTATTTGCACCATTCTCTGATAGATGCATGAACAAAATTTTAAACTGCAAAGTGGCCCTCCACTGGCAGCTCTGGTGGCTGGCCCTGCCCCCTCCTTTGGCTCACACTCTGAGGGCCTTTTTTGAGAGCCTTGTTTTTAAACTGAGAATTGCATTCAATCACTCCAACCTGTGCCAGCACCAAGGGAGGCATTCCTACCCTGTATGCTGTTTCTACTTAAGGTGTCACCTTATTTTTTCAGCTATCTCAGGCTCCATGTAGAAATTTGGGCCCCACATTGGAATGCCAAATGTAGCAACCTCCCCACCTTTGACGTCACCAACCAGCTCCCAAATCATGTCACAGAGACTTATTATTAGTTACTAATGTTTAGTCTTTTCTTAGGTCTTATTTTAATCTGTTTATCTTTATCTACATTTTTCTCTTGTGGCTTTTTATCTTTTCTTTCCTTTCTATATATTCTATTCCCCTGCTTCTTTTTGTCTGCTGGCTGGTGGCTCCTGGCTTCTGGCCCTGGGTATGTCCCTCTCTTTCTCCATAAGTCTCTCTCTCTCCTCCTTCTTCTTTCTTGAGCCTAGATTTTTCATCCTACTTATACTCTATCCCCACTATCCATGCCTATTCCTCTCCTGCCTATGTATTGGCCTTTATGCTGTTCATGAGACCAGTCAGGTGCTTTAGGCAGGCAAGGTGAAACAGCACCACATCTTTACCTAATTAAACAAATGAAGCATAAACAAATGTAATACACATCTGCATGGTTAAAGTAATATTCCATAACTTAAATAAATGTAACCCATATTTACATAGTTAAAATAATATCCACAATTCAATAACAGTCTTTCTTACTGGAGACCTGCTTCTCTCCCTCACTTCTATTGCAGAAATTACCTTGTGTATGTATATGTGTATATGCATGCATGTGTGTGTGTAGATGGGTACATATATATATATATATATATATATATATATATATATATATATGTGTGTGTGTGTGTGTGTGTGTGTGTGTGTGTGTGTGTGTGTGTGTGTGAGAGAGAGAGAGAGAGAGAGAGAGAGAGAGAAAGAGAGTGTGAATTATTTCAAACATTCTCTTCACAAAAGAATCTACTTCCCCATTGGGCTTTTTAGTTAAAACAACTTTCTGTAGTTCTTAGAAGGCTGGATATGAGCTTGGAATTCTGACATAGGTGTGAGAAAAATCTATGTATGGTTTTGGGGGCCATTTTGAGGTACTATGTAACAAAGTCTTGCTGAGAAGGTAGATTAGAAACATTTATTTCAGGAACAATGAAGAAGAGTGAGGCTAAGAATAGATTCCATTCCAGCAAGAGGAAAGTCAAGCTCCCTCCTAGCTTATCTAACTGTGTGTATTTTCCTTACTAAACTCAAACTTTAATCACAGAATGACTTATGGGTGGGATTTTGATGTAAATTAATTATAAACAGAAGTCAATATTTCTATAGCATCACTGATTAATATTTCATGAACAATTAATTATGAATTAAACTCCTAATTTTTATAGAGTCAATAGTTGCTATCTAAGAATGAGCCCTTGTAAGGTACTGAATGTTGAGTGTGTTGTGCCTGTGAAAGAGTAAAACTCTCAAGGGCACTAGAGACAAAGCCAAGAAGAATTTTCTTCCACATGGTGGTAGATCAGCAGGCTATTGTTCTAGAGGCTGATTTCCAATTATTTTGAAGCAGAACAGTTTGAAAATGATGCTGTTTCAGCCTGTCAAGAGTCTTGGATCGATGTCAACTCTGCCTGATTTCAGATCAGCAAATTGCAAGCATTTACTCATCAGACCATATGTTGTGTGCCATCCAGGTAGCTAGTCCCATTTTGTGATTTTTCTCAAGGAATTCAGAAAGTGACAATTTCCATCCTATCTACCCTGGGTTTATCCAGGCTATGCATTCCACTCATTAAAATGAACAAGAAGCATTTTTTTCACATATCTGTACATCTAGACCCCACCATTCTGGAATGTCCTCTGGAAATCATTGAGAACAGATGTTCTCAAATGTCATCATGAGAATACGGAAATGATTATAAAATGAGAATTTTGTTGCCGATTGTTTCTGTTCACACAGCACACAGCAATGTTGGGATTTCTTGGGTTGGAGGACAATTTTCCTTCTAATAACATGAACTTGACTTATGATTAAAAATACAGATTTCTTTTACTATTAAGTATAGTGCAATATTGCTTAGTTTAAAAACTATTTTATCATAGCTTATGTGTTTTTGAATAAGTTATATTATTTGGTATTTGATTCTTTTGCAAGAATTAAAATTCTGTTTTGATTTATACCTCCAGGTATTTAACCAAGGAAACATGAATTGTAACTACTAGGGATGAAGGCTTAAGTGGCTATACAATGTCACCTGTAATTTGGCATAAAATGTCTGAACGGAATTAGGTAAAACTGCTCTCACGGCACACGTTTAGTTCTCCAACATTACCGTAAGCAATGGAATGCTGTATGCAATTTAAGTGCATATGTATTATCCTTCTGCTAATAAGGAAAGAAATTATTTGGGCTTCTTTTCTCTTTTACAGGAATACTCTGTGGGCTGATGGTTGATTTTCATAATCCCATGGGTAGTGTACCTTCAGATCATTAACAGACAGGGTGCAGATGTTGGGATCATTTTGAAATGGCAGGAGATCCTAGCGATAAATCAGTCTTATCCTAGGTAAGCTAGTATGGAGTTCCACATTCACTGTTGTGGGTAAAACAAGTAAGAGTTTTCTTTATTAGAGATAATAAAAGACTTGAATTTAAATTACTAATAAAAATAAATGTTAATACTTTTGCATTATTTTAAATATAATTGTACATTATTTAAATATTGTATTGAATTATGAATAGTGGTTTTTTTTCCAGTTTCAATTTAATCAAGAAGCTGGTCCATAATAAAAAAGGTACAAAAGCATAGCTTTTAATTTTTGAAAATTCCTTCTAATATTATCAATAAAGAAGATAGATAGGATAAAATATTATGGCAAAATATTTATTTAAAATGTCTTGAAAATAACTGCCAAATATTTGTTATAAGGGGTATGGTGTTCTGGATGCTGAATGTAAGATATGCATGGTACAAAGGAAATAATAGAAATCACAATGTGTGTTACTATCAAGAAAATAGAATTGCTGCCAATCTCTTAGTTGTTAGACAGACATATTTCTCACATACAAAATATAATGTATTTGAAGGCAGTAAAGAAATCCATTTTTAGTGATATTTTCCTATTCTTTTTGCATGCTGACTCATAAAGAAAATGCAAATTGAATATTTTCTTTATATTTGAAAATCCATATGGTTCAAGTGAGATTGCTGAGATTTGGGTCAAAAGTTTCCCTTTCTGTAGTTTCCTTCCAAGATGACCTTTCCTATGAAGCCATTCATGCTCCAACTTTGCATACCTTCTTGTGATCATCCTCAGGTGTGAGGAAACAGACTCACAGGAGCTCTGGGTATGTGTCTGGGAATGGTTCCCAGTCCCACCTTTGCTGTTGGCTCCTTTGCTGACGACAATTATAAAGGTGCTACATATCTAATAAAAATTTCATTCTCCTCTACTATGCTCCTCTGTAATCTCTATGTGCATTGTCTTCCTTTCCAGCCTTAGTATGGGGAGTTGGAGTTGTGGTTCAGTGTTTAAGAGCATGCTCTAATCTTGCAGAGAACTAGTATTCTACTCCCAGCACACATATCAGACAGATACAGACCACCTGTGGCTCCAGATTCAGGGGATCCGATGTACCTTCTTACTTCCACAAGAACCTATACATACACATAACCAAACAGTTTCTTAAAAATCTAAAAGATTACTCAGCATATACACATATTAAATAGAACTATGTACAGAAATTCCACATCAAAATTGCAACCGTCCATGTTCTTTCATAACTGAACATATGTGTCAAATTAGAATGATTTAATAGTGAGATGGTCAATAATGAATGTAGCACTAGACACATGGATAAGTCTCAGGCAGGTAGAAAGTGAGGATTAATATTTGTGTGAATGATTTAAACCTTCTATCTATACATTCTAACAGAGCAGTGCAGTTATCACAGAATTTCATTGTTAGAGGTAATTTCCCCAGAACTATGAGATCTGAGCAAAAAGTCAATAGCATAACTTGCTTTTGAGAAGATGATTGTTATCATATTTTAGTGGAGACTTCCCCAGTTTGTTCCTATACTAATTCCCACAATTAAATAACTGACAGGGCATGGTCTGTAGTTTTTGTTTAGTACAAAAACTATCAAAACAAACAAAGATACAAGACAGTTCTCTTGCTCCATTTGGAAGGCTGAGCATAAAGCCTTAATTCTAACAACTATTGCTGAATTGCATATAATCAGTTGAGAATCTAAGGTCAACACAACCTCAGGAAAGGTCTGCTCAGGCTCTCCATCTCTCCATCCTAGATGGTACCCACAGGCTGAATCAGTAGAGGAAGAAGTGGCATTTCCTTCCACAATCAAAAGCACTGAGTGTGGGAAGGGCAAACTCCCTCCATCATGATTTTTTATAAGGTCCTGAACTGTGACATTATATGTAGAAAACAACTAACTAAGCAGGTGCCTGCTTTTCACTTAGCAGTGGAAATCTATAAGAACTGTGATGTTAATCTCAGAGACAATGCAGTGTCTTCACATCCAAAAGAATTAAAGTCTTCCTGATGCAGGAAACCTGGTTGGAGCACTATGCAGGGGATTGTAGAGAACACCAATCTTGCAGGCATGAAGACTGAAGAATGAAAGGAGATGCTCCTTGGTTTACATCCTAAAGATGGAGAGGCTTCCATGGTAAGAAGTGACATGAGACAACCAGTTCCTGGTTACTTGAACCATGGCCACTGGCTGGTCCAAGAAGAGGAAATGAGCTCAAACTTGTTCTTCCCTCTTGAGTCAGATTTCTGGGCACATCTTTGAGTCACAGGTCACTTAAAAAAAAAAAAAACTGTGCGTGATTCTCTTCTCATTCCTTCCTTCCAATTTTACCATCACATCAGCATGAAAACATTGGAGTGCTTAGCAGGACATTGAGAATCTAGGAAAGCAGAAAAAATCAAATTCACTGGGGATGAAAATGTGCAAGGAAGTGGAAGACATTTTTTATGATGCAGTCGAGTGTTTTTTCAAGAGGGAATCATTCCATTTTCCTGTCCATTTCCCACCAATGCTTGTTTACAGCGCTGGTTGATTTGGCCCCAAACCCTTTCAGGGGGTACAGAGTGGATTTATTTTAATACTGACTACAGCATTGCTTAATTTTATGTGCTTAAATTACATAATGCTTGGCAAGGACAACAGCATATCAGACTTCTGCACTTATTTTCCTCAAGACTCAGTATCAGAATTGGATGGGTCAGCATCTCCCGTAGGATGGAATATTTATTCCACTTTAATTATTTAATTAATTAATAAATGGCTAACAGACAAATGTAAATATAGTCTATACTCTTTGCAGAGCTTTGTACATGTGCATTTGTGAAATACTTTTTTGAAAGATACTTCAGAAAGTGTAGGAAAATAATTTTAAAACTTTTATTCAAATACAACAGAACTAACAACTCACACTAGACTCTGATGTTTCCTTTAATTTTATTTTGTTTGTGGTAGTAATTGCATAAGTGTTACTTCACATTTTCTATTTTTGTGTATTTTGGTAAGATGCATAGTAGATGAAGTTCAGTCAAGTTCTTTGTTACATTATCATTTGGAAAACATTTATCATAAGAGACATTTAAGAAAAATGTCTGTTTTTCTAAATAGTGGAGATATGAGGGAATGCCAACATTTTGTGATGTACAACTGGAAAGGGGGAATGAGATTGGTGGATTTTTAGTGATTTAATTGCTAATCTTGTCACAAATGACTAAACTATTAACATAGTTGTGGTAACATTAATGAAAACATCAAATAGTACATGTGTAAGACATTTTATGAATAGATCTTAGAATTTTTTTTTTGAGCCAACTGTAGATTTTATGTGAACCTAACTCATGGGATGTAATGAAGACACGGAAAGACCTCTCTTTTGGAACTCAGCTTTGGGACTGGCTGTTTAACTTGTATGGATCTTAACATTTGATGATTTCAGTGTCCAGAACAGTTGTGTTGTTATCTGTCTGCAATGCCAGTGCTATGGTGGAAGAAGCAGGAAGATGAGAGAGTCAGCATCATCTTCAGCTACAAACTGTATCAAGGCTTGTCTTTATCTGTCTGTCTGTCTATCTATCTATCTATCTATCTATCTATCTATCTACTGTGTGTGTGTGTGTGTGTGTGTGTGTGTGTGTGTGTGTGTGTGTGTGCGCGCGTGCGCGCGCGCGCGCGCGCGCGCGCGCGTGTGTGTTACTGTACGGAGATTTATAAACCCTGATTTTTACAGTGTTTGCACTCAGTCTGCAGGCTCTCTCAGTAACACACACTGATGCTTCCTGGGCCTTGCTGGTGTGGAGCTGTCCATATGCCATTCTTAGAGCTACTTGAGCAGCACTTGATGCTGCCGAACTTCTATTTACATGTGCTCTGCAACTTTTGATTCCTAGTACTGGGAGCTTAATGGAGCTCACAAACACTTTCCAAAGCCACATAGAGGTGCATCTCACAGCTGGCACAGTGCTGAGCTGTCTGTGCTCTGTCTCAGACAATTTCTTCCCTATTTCACTGATCAACCTAGTGTCCAGATGACATGTACAGGCATGCAAAAAAGAGATGTTCACTGACAACACAAGTGTTCTTTCCTGCATTATGGATCTAACTGCAGAGGAAGAACCCATCAGATTCATACTGAAAGTGAAAGTACTGAACTTTCAGAACCCAGGGTTGCAAACACTCAAATGGCTCGTTAGACTTTTATTTGACTTTTAGCATCTCCAGAAGTTGTTAGAAAAATTTCAAAGTGGCATATCAGTAGTAGAATTACCTTAAAGAGGATGGAGAGATCACCCATAATAAACACTGAGGCATCCAACATTCTACAGTCTCATTAAACTTACTGTCATAGTTTTATCGACTTGCTTACCTCCAACCACCCTGAACACTCTGAATGTAGAAATGTGGCTTCAGTTTCTAGTCTAAACATTAACATGATCTTTTCCACTTAAGTAATATTAGCAAACAAAAGAGACAGTGATTGTAATTTTTAAAGTCTAAATGTGGAGCTAGCTTCAGGCAGGTTTTTAATCTGAGAAAGATTTTTCTTGCTGGCTTCATCTATTCTCTATTCTAACTTATGTATTGCATTATTCTGTGCCAAAACCTAAGACTTAGAAATGCTTCCCCTCACAAAAGGTGAAGTTTCTGCTTTCAGTTATGTGTTGCACAGTAAATGAGAAAGGAGCACACTTTCAGAAATAAAGCCATATCCTACATACTTGAAACTCATAGATGTTTGTTCAATTCATTTGGAAAGTTAAATAAAGCAAGAGTGGGTACTGAGAATATAAGGGCAAGTATAAATTGCAGCAATCATATTCATTTTTTAAATCTTATATTTTATTTTTTATTTTATTTTGTGTATGTGTGTTTGGGGCTGCATATTCCATGGGAACTTTAAAGGCATTAACACATTCTGAAAGATATTGAATCCTAAATCTCAAACCTTGGACGTGATCTCAGTTTTGTGAATCACCATGGGAGAAAGGTTTCAGGCTAAACATGTAGTTGTTTCTGCTAGCTACAGCTCATTATTCATCCCTCATTAGACAATATAGGCCAATGTTTTCCAAACATCAACAGGGAAGCTTATGATTGCAAACAACTTAGATGCCCCTCAACAGAAGAAAGGATAAAGGAAATGTGGTACATTTACACAATGGAGTATTATTCAGTTGTTAAAAATTGGCATTGTGAATTTTATATGCAAATAGATAGAACTAGAAAAAAATCATTTTGAATGAGGTAATGCAGACCCAGAAAGATGAATATGGTATGTACTCACTTATATGTGGATATTAGCCATTAAATTAATGACAACTAAGCTACAGCATGTACACCTAGAGATGCTGGGGACTAGGGGCAACATGTGGATATCCTTAGAAGGGGAGAATAGAATATATATTATAGGTAGACTGAGAATAGGGGAGGTGGAAACAGGAGGATAAAGGCAGGGAAAGGGAAGATGGGGTTAAAGAAGGTAATTCAGGGAGAGACAGCAGAATTAATGGACATCTGAAGAGTAGTATGTAAACCTCATGCAATGGAAACTTCCTAAAAGATATAAAGGCAGTGCTAAAGAAGTATCCAAAAAATGAGGAAGATAGAGTAATAACTGGCCATCTCTTGTCACCAAACAAAGTTTCTGGTATTGAGATTATATCCAACTGAGTAGTTAGCCAAAGGGTTCCATGGAAATCCCCAAATAACCCAGTCTGTTACCAAGACAATACATTGTGCTCCCTAAATGCAACACAAGGCTGTATTGCTATAGACAACACCCACACAACTCATTGAACATGGAGAGGTCCAGCTGAAGCCTACACAGAACCTTCACCCCTATGTCTTATTGTCTTGGTACAGGAAGGTACTCTGCAGGCTACCAAAAGAGAAAAAGTAAACAACAATCCAGCCACAAACCTTTTAATCTACGATGCTGTCTGACTTGCAAAATATGCCAGGGAAATGGTAGCACAAAGCTTGTGAGAGTAATCCACTAATGTCTGATTTGACTTAAGGCCCATTCCACAAGATGGGTCTGCACAAGGTCTTCTTCATATGTATTATAACTTTCAGTTTAGTATTTTCATTTGACTCAAGAATGTGTGAATGAGTGGGTCTCTGATTCTTGTGCCTTATTTTTGGCTCTTTTCCTTCTGATGGTTTGCCTGGTCCAAATTTGATGGTATTGTTTTTTAATTTATATTTTATTTTGTTTGTAGCTCTTAGAAACCTGTTCTTTTTTAATGAGAGACTGAAAGAGTGGATCCAGAAGTTAAGTGTTGTGGGGAAGAGCTGGAAGGAGTAAAGGGAGAAGAAACTGTAATCAGAATATATTGTATGAGAAAAATTATCTTTAATAAAAGGGAAAAATTAATGAACCTGTACATAAAAGCATATAGAAAATAAAACATGGATTGTGGTCTGGTTGGTCTGAAGTGGGAATGCAAGATTCTACATTTCTAAGAATTCAACATGGTACCCATGCCACAGGTCTAGAGAATACCATTTGTATTACAGAAACTCGGGTTATTGAGGAGTTGGAGGTAAGATAGGAGGTTCAGGTAGAGTGGGGAAATGGAGCAGAAAACTAGAAAAGATAGTCTGAACATTGTTGTTCAGAGGTCACTTCCAAAGAAAGAGATAATGTTACTTAATGAATACATAAACTGGTCAAGTCTCTTTACAAGTAAAGTATGCCAAGGTGTCTTAAGCTATGCTATTTCTCAAGATTTAAGAAAAAAAACTCTTGTCCATCTTAAGCAAGAGTAACACATCTTCTATTTTAGGAAGTGCTTGGGTATGATTCCAGAGTAAAAAAAAAGTGAACTAGGAAAGGTGAATATTAATAATGAACAGATTGGGTTGGAAAAGATATGCTCTCTATGATCCTTTCAATAATTCAGAAAGTGGGAAAAAATGTTCACTACTAGAAACAGACAAGCTAGTGAACATACTAGCATTAAAGTGTCAGTGCTCACAAGATTCAACCATAAGATAAGTAGCTCCAGACAGTTGATGCCTTCTGGGAGAGGAGGAATCAGTTTTCCTTAAAGGGGGCTGCTGGTAGTTCATCACATTCCAGTGGGTGGCCCCACTGACTACAGCACATATAGAAAAGTGTGGGCTATTAAAAAAGAAAATGACTGGGTGTTAGAAGAAAGTAAGTGGTTAGGGATGGCTTTGGAGGAGTTAGGGGGAGGAGTGGAGTGGACATGATCAAAATATGTTCATGTTTATTGCCTTAAGTGTTTGCATTAAAAACTCAGAGTGATCACAAATAGATGACATAATGATGCAACTTAAGAATTAAAAGCAATATTAAACCAAAGCCAAACCCAGTAGGTAGCAAGACATAATAAACGTTGAAGCAGAAATTAATGAAATAGAAACTAAAAAAACAATACAAAGAATCAATATAAAAGCTGGTTCGTACAGGAGATAAACAAGATTGAAAGACCTTTGGCTCAATTTACCAAAGGAAAGAGATGACTCAAATTAGCAGAGTCAAAAATGAAGATGGAACCATTACAAAAGACACCAAAGAAATTCAGAAATTACTTTCTTTTATAATTCTAGTTAGTACTCCTATATTAAAAAACGACTAGGGCTCGTGAAATACTCTGTTTTGTTTCTAATTTGAATGAGATTGCTTCAAGTCTTTATCCATTTTTCTCTATGTTGGTTGTGGGTTTGCCTTTATTATGTTGAGGTATGTTCCCTGAGGTATGATTTTACAATAAAAACTTCAGTCTTCAAAGAAAGCTTTAAATGCCTGTACTCCACTAAGTTGGAAAATCTAAAAGAAATGAATGCGTGTTTCTTACTTGTTTGAACTTCCAAGGCCAAACCAAGAAGAGACAAAAACCCGAATCAGATCCTGCTTTAGTGTAAATGTAATTGGCCCTCATAATCTCATAGGGAGTGGCACTACTAGGAGTTATGGTTTTGTTGGAGTGGGTATGGCCTTGTTGGAAGAAGTGTGTCACCGTGGGGGTGGGCTCAGGATACTTCCCTGTGGCTAAGTTGACATAATACCAGGAAGTCTGCTGTGAGACTGTGTCTCATAGAAAAGGTTGCATAAACAAGACTGGAACCATGACAATGTCAAAAGCCATGCTGACATGGAAGGGGAAAATATTATTGGGGTCCCACTCTGAGACAAAAATCTATAGGCAACTGATGACTACTGATAAGGAGAGAATTAGCTTCTTCCAGGAATCAACCCTATAGTTAGTTATCCAATACAAAAAAAGTGGTCAGTCCTAAAGCCATATACACGAAGATATGAAAAACAGACTCTCTCTCTCTCTCTCTCTCTCTCTCTCTCTCTCTCTCTGTATAATATATATATGTGTGTGTGTGTGTGTGTGTGTGTGTGTGTGTGTGTGTGTGGTATGTATACCAATAAATCAAAGGAAAAGGAATCTATCAACTTGAGAGTGGGAAGGGTTGGAGGAAGGAAAAGGAAAGAGAGAAATGATGTACCTATGTTTTAATTAAAATATATTTAAATTAAAAATAAAGAAACCTGGACAGTCTATGGGACCTCTAACAGTGGAGCCAGTCTTCAACCCTAGAGCATAAATGGACTTTGGGAGCCCATTTCCTATGGAGGGATACTGTTACAGCCCAGATACAGCAAGGAAGGCTTGAGCCCTCCCCCAAACAATATGACAAACTTTGAAGGTCCCTGGTGGAGGGCCTCACTGTTCCAGGGGAGGAGTTGGGGGATGAGTTCGGGGTGGTAGGGAACATGGGAGGATGGGAGGAAGAGGGAATGGGGAGATGGATGTGTAAATATGAGCGATAATTAAGAATTTAAATAAAAATAAAGAAACCATAAAAACATAAGAAGAATTCTGGAAGTATAAGCTGTTGTCTCAAAATTACATTGAGAAATATTTGTTTCAATTTAATTTGCAGGACTGTAGAGATCAAAAAATGAGTCAATAACCACAAATGTTCCCCCATGGAAGAGAAAGTGTTTTACAAACTTAAGATGTGATTACATGGTTTCCTAATGTCTATATATATGCCAAAAGCAAGTATAATTTGCTCAGGTTTGCATTAAGTATGGACATGCATGCAGCCACTAAACTGAGAAGGCTCAGTATTTTGTTGGAATAAAGTATTTAAGATTTTTAAAAGCCGGCTGCCTTCATGTAAATCAAGATGAGTAATGCAGAAAGTATTTTCTTTGTAAAATAAAATTTTAAAATAAATTACCTTATTAAATTTTTTCAGGTTCAACCCCAGGGGACTCAAGATCATAAAAAGTAGAAAAACCATATCTCACCTAATGCCTCTTTTTTCTCTTCTAAAGTTGGAAGGTTTTTGTTTTTATTGCTTGTGCACATTTAAGGTTTTATTCGTACATGAGTGTATTGTATATATACAAACCCCTTTGCTCACACATCATTTTAACCTCCTAATGCATTGTGGGAATGAGCCACCTGGCATCTAGTTGAAAATAATTTCCTTTAACGAGAACCATAGGGTATTTAACAGCTTGCAGTGTGGGCATGGACTCCAGCTGTCCATTGTGCTTTACATTGACTGGGATACAGGCAGATAAAATATGTTTAGATTTTCCCCAAAGCAAATTATTTGAATTCATAGCCATCTGTCTGAAAGGTAAGAACAGTTCCAGCTCAGACACACACACACACACACACACACACACACACACACACACACACACACACACACACACTTAATCCATGTTTATTTTTGAATTTATGACTAAGTGGGTCTAGTATAATCAACCTGAACCCAAAATGCTGGATGTGGATTCAGAGAAAGTAAGAACAGGGTGTGGGGGTGGACTTGAATTAAACTAGAGACTGCCTAATTCAGAGTTTCCTCTACCTGGATCCACCATGTCTGTGACCACCAACAGTGCTTCCTAGGCTGATGCAGTCTGGCTCAGACATGTCTGGTGTGCATTTTAGTTGACCTGAGAGTTCTGGAAAAGAGATTTATCTACGAAGCGACAAGGAGGTTGCCAGATTCAACAGACGTCGGTTTAACTAAACGGCATCACTTGCTGCCAGTGGTAGGTTATTTGATTTCTTTTCCTTCTAGGCTTTTCTTTTGAGGCCAGTCCAAGAATATTGATTTCTTGCATTGAAAATTTGCTCTCTCCATGGAGAATCTTATTGCTTCCCTCCAACCAGTGATTATATAAGTTTAATGGAGCTTTTTATAATGAAGGTGTGCCAGAGAGCTACAGGTTTAAATAACATTAATTTTCTCAATTACATTATTTATTTCCAAAGAATTATTGGATGTTTGGCTTTTTAATAATAAACCTTACACCTTTTATATAGAGGTAAAAGCAGAGTGAGAGAGTACATTATACTATATGCCTGCAAGTTCATTTCTGATGTCCCATAAAAATTCTTAAATTTATTTTCTGTATAGTATTATCGTGTAAGAAAATATCATGCTTGACTTGGCAGCAAACATAATAAAATTGGAATGATAAGAAAAGATTAGCATGGCTCCTTCATAAAGATGATGTCTAAAAATACGAGAAGGCTTCCATGTACCCAAAGCATGCTTAATCATATCACAAGGACACTTGCTCAGCTATATATTCATAGCAGCATTATTCATAATAGCCAGAACCTGGAAACAAACTACCTGCCCTTCAACTGAAGAATGGGTAAAGAAACTATGGTACATATACACAATGGAGTACTACTCAGCAGGGGGGAAAATGACATCAGGAAATTGGAGACAAACATTACTAAAACTCAAATCACATATAAAACCACACACACTTATAGTGGGAGACTTTAACACCCCACTCTCACCACTGAAAAGGAGCAGCAGACAGAAAATTAACAAAGAAACAAAGGAACTAATAGAAGTTATGGCCCAATTGGGCTTAACAGACATCTGTATTACATTCCATCTGAACACAAAACAATATACCTTCTGCTCAGTGCCACATGGAACCTTCTCAAAAATTGACCACATACTTGGCAACATAGCAAACCTCAACAGGTACAAAATAATTAAAATAACCCACTGTATCTTATCAGACCACTGTGCTTTAGAGTTAGAATTCAACAACAACATGAATTGCAGAAAACCTACAAACTCATGGAAATTAAGTAATGCCCAACTGCACAATTCCTGGGTCGAGGACAAAATAAAAAAAGAAATTAATGATTTCCTAGAACTCAATGAGAATGCGGACACAACATACCCAAACTTATGGGACACTTTGAAAGCAATGCTAAAAGGAAAGTTCATAGTGCTAAGTACCCACATGAAGAAACAGGAGAATAATCACAATAGAGAATTAACAGTACAATTGAAAGCTCTAGAACACAAAGAAGCCAATACACCCCAGAGGAGTAGACACCAGGAAATAACCAAATTGAGGGCTGAAATCAATAAAGTGGAAACCAGGAGAACAATACAAAGATTCAATGAAAATGAAACAAAGAGTTGGTTCTTTGAGAAGATCAACAAGATAGACAACCCTTTATCCAAACTTACCAAATGGCAGAGACTGAAAATGCAAATTAATAAAATCAGGAATGAAAGGGAGGACATAACAACAGACACAGAAGAAATCCAGAGAATGATTAGGTCATACTTCGAAAACCCGATTTCCTCAAAGTTCGAAAATTTGAAGGAAATGGACAGTTTTTTGGACAGATTTCACTTACCAAAATTAAATCAAGACCCAGATTAGCAACTTCAATAGACCTATAACCCCTAATGAAATAGAAGCAGTCATCAAAAGCCTCCCAAACAAAAAAGCCCAGGGCCAGATGGGTTCAGTGAAGAATTCTACCAAAAATTCAAGGAATAGCTAACACCAATTCTCTTCAAAGTATTCCACACAATAGAAGCAGAAGGGTCATTGCCAAACTCTTTTTATGAGGCTTCAATAACCTTGATACCCAAGCCACACAAAGACACAAATAAGAAAGAGAACTACAGACCAAAATCCCTAATGAACATTGATGCAAAAATTCTCAATAAAATACTGGCAAATTGAATCCAAAAACACATCAGAAAAATCATCCACCATGATCAAGTAGGTTCCATCCCAGGGATGCAAGGATGGTTCAACATATGAAAATCCATCAATGTAATCCACCATATAAACAGACTGCCAGAAAAAAAAAAAAAAAACATGATCATCTCACTAGATACGAAAAAGCCTTTGACAAAATCCAACACCCCTACATGATAAAGATCTTGGAGAGATCAGGGATAACAGGAACATACCTTAACATAATAAAAGCAATATACAGCAAGCAGACAGCCAACATCAAGTTAAATGGAGAGAAACTCAACACAATTCCTCTAAAATCAGGGACAAGACAAGGCTGTCCACTCTCTCTATATCTCTTCAATACTGTACTTGAAGTTTTAGCTAGAGCAATAAGACAAGAAAAGGAGATAAAGGGGATACAAATTGGAAAGGAAGAAGTCAAACTTTCACTATTTGCAGATGATATGATAGTCTACATATGTGACCTGCAAAATTCTACCAAGGAACTCCTACAGCTGATAAGCACAATCAGCAAATTGGCAGGATACAAGATTAACTCAAAAAAATTTGTAGCCCTACTATATACAGATGATACATTTGTGGAGAAAGAAATCAGAGAAACAACACCCTTTACAGTTGCCACAAACAACATAAAATACCTTGGGGTAACGCTAACCAAAAAAGTGAAAGACCTGTACTGTAAGAATTTTGAGTCTTTAAAGAAATAAATTAAAGAAGATACTAGAAAATGGAAGGGTCTCCCATCTTCTTGGATAGGTAGGATCAACTTAGTAAAAATGGCAATCTTGCCAAAAGCAATCTACAGATTCAATGCAATCCCCATCAAAATCCCAACTCAATTCTTCACAGACCTTGAAAGAACAATTCTCAACTTTATATGGAAAAACAAAAGACCCAGAATAGCCAAAGGAACCCTGTACAATAAAGGAACTTCTGGAGGCATCACCATCCCTGACTTCAAGCTCTATTACAGAGCTATAGTCCTGAAAACAGCTTGGTATTGGCACAAAAATAGATAGGTAGACCAATGGAATAGTGTTGAAAACCCTGATATTAACCCACACACCTAGGAACACTTGATTTTTGACAAAGAAGCTAAATTTATATTATGGAATAAAGAAAGCATCTTCCTCAAATGGTGCTGGCATAACTGGATGCTGGAATGTAGAAGACTGCAAATAGATCCATGTCTATCGCCATGCACAAAACTTAAGTGCAAATGGATCAAAGACCTCAACATAAATCCAGACACACTGAACCTATTAGAAGACAAAGTGGGAAATACCCTTGAATTAATTGGTACAGGAGACTGCTTCCTGAACATTACACATACAGGGATACTCCCTGAGCCAAGACACACAGGGGTGGGCCTAGGACATATCCCAAAGGAAATGATAGACTCTGATGAAGGCCTCACCCTCCCCTGGAGAGCAGAAAGGATATGTGATAGGTAGGATTAGTTGGTGGGTGTGGTAGGGGAGGAGGGGTGGGAGTGGCAACTGGGATTGACATGTAAAACAATCTTGTTTCTAATTCAAATTTAAAAAGTAAAGAAAAAAGAAAAAGAAAAAGAAATTTGCAGACAAATGGATGGAACTAGAAAAAATTAATTCTGAGTGAAGTAACCCAGACCCAGAAAGTCAAACATGGTATGTACTCACTCATAAGTGGATATTAGATGTAAATCAAAGATAACCATGCTATAATCCTCAGGCTCAGAGAATTAGGGATACACGGATCTCTCTAGAAAGAGGAAATAGATTAAATATGTTGAGTAAATTGGAGTGGGGTATAGAGGGGAGGAGATGGGGAATGGGCACATGAGGGATCAGGATGATCAAGTTGGGGGCTAGACAGAGAGTAGTGAAAGAGATACATTGATAGAGGATGCCATTAGGAAGAAACCCAGTGCCAGAGAGACTCCCATGAATCCACAAGGATGACCCCAGATAAGCTTCTATCAATAGTGGAGAGGGTGCCTGAACTGGCCTTCCCCTATAATCAGATTGGGGAATACCCTAATTGGCCTCATAGAGCCTTCATCCAGTAACTGATGGAAATAGATGTAGAGATTCACAGCCAAGCACTGGGTGATCTCTGAGAGTCCAGGTGAAGAGATGTAGGAAAGACTATATGAGCAAGGGGGTAGGTCAAAATCATAACAGGGAAATCCACAGAGACAGCTGACCTGAGCTTGATAGAGCTCAGTGACTCTGGACAGACCTAGCCTCTTTGCATCTGGGAGACAGGTGTGTAGCTTGGTCTTTCGTGGGGTCCATAGCAGTGGAAACGGGACCTGTCCCTGATGCCTGAGCTCCTTGGAATGTACTCCCTAAGGTGGGATGCCTTGACTGGCCTTGATGCAAGTTGGTCCTGCCTCAACTTGATTTGCCATGCTTTGTTGACTCCCCTGGGAGGCCTTGCTACTTCTGAATGGAGACAGAGAAGGAGTAGATGAGGGAGGGCTAGAAGTGAGGGAGGAGGAAGGGGAAACTGTGGTTGATCTGTAAAATAAATAAATTAATACATTAAAAAAGAAAATATCAGTATGTGAATTGGTACTTTTGATGAAAGGTTTGTGCATGATTTTATTTATATTTTATAATAAATATATTACCTTTGATTTACATAAAATTTGTGAAGCCAGTACAAATCATTTTCTGTACTCCATACCCAGGTTCTGTGACATTTGAACAGCACACATTGCATACTTCATTAATCACTACTGTTCATACTGTTATGAATTAAATTCTACTCTTTCTGAAGACTTCTTATTCTCTCTCTATATCCTCTCTCTCTCTCTCTCTCTCTCTCTCTCTCTCTCTCTCTCTCTCTCTCTTAGTTTCAAGTTCTGATCAAGGTACTACACTACAGGCTTCATTTTCAGGACAGGTCCACAAATATCCTCTGGGACCTTGGTGGTTTTGCTGGGCTTGGAGGGCTTGAGAAAAGCTGAAGTTTATAAAAGTTCATCAGTTGCATTTGTTTGAAAATATTCCTCATGGTTGGATTGAAGATATGAATTTGGGAGTTAGGGCCACAGAGGTGAAATGCAGTATCCATCACACCTTGTTAAGGGTACCTCCATCTACCTCACCCACCACTCCTGCTGTAGACCTCTCCTGACCATTGAGGCAGTCTCTAAATTTCCCTCATAGTGTGGTCTCTCTGTTTTCCTCTTTACTGAACTGACTAGAAGGAATTTGCTATACATAGACCACACCTGATGAATAGGTGCTTAGTTTTTCATCTTAAATTTGCTGTGGCATGGACCCCAGATATGTAGTAAGCAATTATTATAGATATCTCTGTTAAGATATCAATTGGATGTGATTGACATTAAGTAAACAGATTGCCTCTATTGCCTCATCAGCTGATGGTCATAGGAGGAAAATATTGACCTCCCAAAGCAAGGATTCGTGCTGACATGACCTTGCAACTTGTCACAGATTCCAGTCTGTTTCTAGCCTGCCCTACAGACTCTGGTTCATCAAGCCTCCAGATTTCCAAGGAGATTGTCTAAAATCTGCCCCCATTTTCTACTCATCATCATATTGGCCCTGATCCTCCAGACAACTAACACAAAGTTTGCAACTGCACAAATTATTTGAGATTCTTCACAACAAATATATGCTCTTATTTTGTCAGTAATTTCTTTAGATTGGTCAACTCAAGGGTTTTTATTTTATGTTTGAGTTTTTACCTATCAGTAATTTATTTTATTGCTGAGTTCTTCCAGCTTTGGGTGAGGGCGCCCCAGTCTCTGTTCAATTGTCTCCTCTGTCCCTTTAACATATGCTCTTCATGCTTTCAGTCTTTTACAGCACTTCCTTAATTTCTGGTCCCAGATGCTGGAAGAACTTCTAAGCATGATACATTGGCAAGGCTGGTAATAAGAAAAGGGATGTTCATGCTTCTTGGATTATCCAAATCCCTAAAATGCAAAACTGTTGTCAGTAACAATTACTTAAAAATGAATTTCAGTAGAACATTACAGCGGTTACTCTAAAGTGATACAAATGATAAACACCTGATTAATTTTTGTCACATAGTATTAAATCGCATATGCAAAGACAAGTCAAATTGAAGCTTATTTTATACCAAGCTACATTATATGACAACAGACATGCATCTGGATGGAGTGTTTGAAGTTGCTGTCTCTCTGCAGATGACAGGATCAAAAGATGTACCAAAGCAGGTTCTGAGGAACTGGTAGGAGCTGAGATTGTCATTTGCCTTGCTTTATGTATCATGCCTGCAATTGGCAATAGGGGATTCCTCAAAATACCATCATGCATTGGTACAAACTAGGGGAAATATTGTTTAAAATGAGTGACTGGGAAGTTCAAGAGAAAAGAGTACAAGCAAATTAATGTCATTTAAAAAGAAATGTCTTTCTTGACGCTAAGGTGAAAATAAATCAGAGCAGAGTGAGACAGCTGGGACAGTGCTACCGAGAGAGATGAACGGATGTGTTTGTACAACTCAATGAGTTGCAAGGATGATAAAATTCCGAACATATCTGTGTCTACCTCCCAAGTGCTGGGATACAGGCTCACATCATGATACAGCTCTCTATACAGCACTGAGAATTGATCCCAGGACTTCATGAATTCTGGGCAAGCATTCTCTCAGCTTAGCTACATGGTAGCCCCTTAAGTGTAGTTTGTATGTGAGCGGGAAGTTGCTGAGGAGCTCTAGACATAATGTTTATATGACATTGAAGCACTTTTTTAGAAGGAGTTGTTCCACCAGACCATCACATGAAGGACTGGGAAAGAATGGCATGGATGCTCTAAATAGTACACAGCTATTGGGGAACAGGGGGATGAAATGGTAAGTGGTCCCCAGATCCTTTCCCTTTGGTGTCAAATCTTTGGTTTCCTGTGCAGAGGTTGTTGTAAAAATCACTTGTTTGAATTTGAACATCCCAGCTTTCAAATTATCACTGGAGTGATATGAGGTTCCTTTCCTATAAAACCTAAAATAAATGAGGTTTTGAAATACTACATAATAAAACAAAGAGCAAAGAATTACCAGCCCACAATCCACACCACCAGAGAAGCTAGGAAACAAGGGGGCTCTAAGAGAGACACATATGTTCCCTCAGAAAATGGGAAAGGGACAAGATCTCCTGAGCAAATTGGGAGCATGAGGGGAGAGGAGAGGGAGCTAGGAGAATGAGAAGTGGAGAAGAGGGGTGAGGAGGACATGAGGGAGCAGGAAGTTTGAGTTGTGGGAAGAACAGAGGAGAGCAAGATAAGAGACACCATAATACAGGGAGCCATTATAGGTTTAAAGAGAAACAAGGCACTAGGGAAATTTCTGTAGATCTACAACGATGACAACAACTATCAATCTAAGCAACAGAGGAGAGGCAACTTTTTTTGTGATTTTTTAAAATTAGTTCAAATTAGGAACAAGCTTGTTTCACATGCCAATCCCTTCTCCCTCACCCTTCCCTGTCCCCAACCGTCCCCTCTAGCCCCAACCTACCCCCCACCCCACTCACCCTCCAAAACCCAGGCAGGATAGGGTCCTCCACAGGTCTCCCCAAAGTCTACCACATCATTCTAGTCTGAGCCTAGGCCCTCTCCCATGTGTCCAGGCCTTCACATGGGATGGGCTCTCAAAGTCCCTTCTTACACAAGGGAAAAATACTAATCCACTACCAGGGGCCCCTAGAGTGCTGAGGCCTCCTAACTAACATCCATGTTCAAGGGTCTGGATCAGTCCTGTACAGGCCTTCCAGACAGCAGTCTGGGGTCCATGTGCTCCCCCTTGTTCATGCCAGCTGATTCTGTGGGTTTCACCAGCCTGGTACCGACCCCTTTGATCTTCATTCCTCCCTCTCTGCAACTAGTTCCAGAGTTCAGTTGAGTGCATAACTGTGGGTGTCTGCCTCTGCTCCCATCAGCCACTGCATGAGGGCCCGAGGATGGCATAAAAAGTAGTCGTCAGTCTAATTATAGGGGAAGGAAATTTAGGTTATCCTGTCCAACATTGCCTAGATTGTCAGTTCTCGTTATCCTTGTAGGTCTCTGGAAATCTACCTAGTGACAGATCTCTCCTCGGACCTATATTGGCTCACACTAATATGTTATCTCTCATCTTGCTTTCCTCTATTCTTCCCCCAACTCAATATTTCTGTTCCTCCATATCCTCCTCTCCTCTCCTCTCCTCTTCTCTTCCTCTCATTCTGGCAGCTCCCACTCTCCTACCCTCATGCTCCCAATTAGCTCAGGAGTTCCTGCTCCTTCCCATTCCTGAGGTCCATGCATTTTTTCCCTTAGAGTCCTTCTTGTTTCCTGGTTTCTTTGGTGAAAAAGATTGTAGGCTGGTTATCTTTGCTCTATGTCTAAAATTCATATATGAGTGAGTACATACCATGCTTGTCTTTTTGTGACTGGATTACCTTACTTAGGGTGGTTTCTTTTAGTTCCATCCATTTGTCTGCGAATTTCAAGATTCCATTGCTTTTTTCTTCTGAGTAGTACTCCATTGTATAAATGTACCACAGTTTTTCTATCCATTTTTCAGCTGAGGGGCATCTAGGATGCTTCCACGTTCTGGCTATTATAAACAATGTTGCTATGAACATGGGTGAATATATGTCCTTGTTGTATGGTCGTGCATTATTTGGGTATATGCCCAAATGACAAAATGCTGGATCTTGAGGCAGACTGATTCCCATTTTTCTGAGCAACTGCTATACCGATTCCAAAGTGGTCTTACAAGTTTGCACTCTCACCAGCAATGGAGGAGTGTTCCTTTTTCTCCACATCCTCTCCAGCATAGATTGTCATTGGTGTTTTTGGTTTTAGCCATTCTGACAGATGTGAGGTGATATCTCAGAGTTGTTTTGAGTTGCATTTCTCTGATGACTAAGGATTTTGAGCACTTTCTTAAGTGTCTTTCAGCCATTTAAGATTCCTCTGTTGAGAATACTCTATTTAATTCTGCAGCCCCACTTTTTAATTTCATTGTTTGTTGTTTTGGTGGCTAGCTTATTGAGTTCATTGTATATTTTCAAAATCAGCCCTTGGTCAGATGTGGGGTTGAGGAAGATCTTTTCCCATTCTGTGAGATGTTGTTTTTGTCTTACTGACTGTGTCATTTGCCTCAGAGAAGCTTCTGAGTTTCAGGAGGTCCCATTTATTAATTTGGAGATCTCAATGTCTGTGCTACTGGTGTAATGTTCAGGAAGCAGTCTCCTGTGCCAATTTGTTCAAGAGTATTTCCCACTTTCTCTTCTAGAAGATTCAGTGTGGCTGGATTTATGTTGACATCTTTGATCCATTTTGCACTTAAGTTTTGTGCATGGTGACAGATATGCTATCTGCACTCTTCTGCATGCCCGAATCTATTTGTGCCAGCATCATTTGTTAAAGACACTATCTTTCTTCCATTGTATAGATTCAGCAGCTTTGTCAAAAATAAGGTATTCATAGCTATGTGTGTGGGTTAATATCAGGGTTTTCAACTCTATTCCATTAGTCTACTTGTCTATTTTTGTGCCAATACCAAGCTGTTTTCAGAACTATGGATCTATAATAGAGCTTGTAGTCAGGGATGGTGATGCCTCCAGAAGTTCCTTTATTGTACAGAGTTGTTTTGGCTATCCTGCGTTTTTTGTTTTTCCATATAAAGTTGAGTATTGTTCTTTCAAGGTCTGTAAAGAACTGTGTTGGGATTTTTGATTGGAACTGCGTTGAATCTGTAGATTACTTTTCACAAGATTGCCATTATTACTATGTTGATTCTACCTATCCAAGAGCATGGGGGATCTTTCCATTTTCTGGTATCTTCTTTGATTTTGTTCTTAAAATACTCAAAGTCCTTACTGTACAGGTCTTTCACTTTTTGGTTAGTGATACCCCAAGGTATTTTGTGTTGCTTGCGGATATTGTGAATGGTGATGTTTCTCTGATTTCTTTCTCATTGGATTTATCATGTGTATATAGTAGGGCTACTGTTTTTTTTTTTTTTTTGAGTTAATCTTGTATCCTGCTATTTTGCTGAAAGTGTTTATCAGTTGTAGGAGTTTCTTGGTAGAGTTTTTCGGGTGACTCATGTAGACTATCATATCGTCTGCAAATAGTGAAAGTTTGACTTGTTCCTTTCCAATTTGTATCCCTTTGATCTCCTTTTCTTGTCTTATTGTTCTAGCTAGAACTTCAAGTACAATATTGAAGAGATATGGAGAGAGAGGACAGCCTTGTCTTGTCCCTGATTTTAGAGGAATTGTGTTGAGTTTCTCTCCATTTAACTTGATGTTGGCTGTCTGCTTGCTGTATATTGCTTTTAATATGTTAAGGTATGTTCCTGTTATCCCTGATCTCTCCAAGATCTTTATCATGTAGGGGTGTTGGATTTTGTCAAAGGCTTTTTCGTATCTAGTGAGATGATCATGTTTTTATATCCTGTAGCAATCTTCAACAACTGAGATTCTCTCTTCCATCTCTTGAATTCTATTGGATATAGTCACATCTTTAGTTCCTGGTAGTTTATCCAGCCTTTCTATTTCCACCATCCCCTCATTCTGTGTTTTCTGTATTGTATCTATTTCAGCTTTCATGCCTTGAACTGTTTAGAGTGCTTCCTTCACTTGTTTGGTTGTTTTTTTCCTTGGCTTTCTTTAGATTCTTTAAGAGATTTGTTGACTTCTTGAATTTTTTTGGTTTGTCTTTTCCTCCATTTTATGTAAATTTTCTTGTTTTTTTTTCTTCTTTTTCTTTAAGGGATTTTCTTGTTTTGTCTTTAAAGGTCTCTATCATCTTCCTAAGATAATTTTTGAGGCCCATCTCTTCTTCATCCTCTTTGTTGGGTTTTTCAGATCTTGCTGGTGTGGAGTCCCTAGATTCTGGTGGTATCATATTGGTTTTTCTGTTGTTGTGTTCTTACTCTGTCTTCTTCCCATCCCTTCTTCCAGTGAGTGCAGGTGGGGTCTCTCCCTCTCTCTGGTGGCAGGCGGAGGGCTCAGCCTCTTGTGGCAGAGGGCATTGGGTGGACAAGGGTGGGATATGTCCGGACTCAGGGTGAGCCTTCTAGGTCTGGCCAGTTCCACTCTTGTTGGGGGTAGAGGGGTTCACGCAGAAGCGAGCAGGGGTTGATGGGGGAGGTTGGGGTTTCCAAACAGCACCCAGACACATCTGAGGCTCGGGCACACACCACAGGACTGAGAGGCTACTTTAAATGCCCTCCTCTGATAATGAGATTGGCGACTAACTTGTATGCCATCCTATAGCCTTCACCCAGCAGCTGGTAGAAGTAGAAGAAGACACCCACAGCTAAGCACTGAATGGAACTGTAATCCAGCTGTAGAGAAGGAGGACTGATGAGCAAAGGGATCCAGACCAGGTTGGTGAAACCCACAGAAACAGCTGACCTGAACAAGGGGGAACTCTTGGTTCCAAGACTGATATCTGGGAAACCAGCATGGGACTGATTCAGACCCCATGAACATGGGTGTCAGTGAAGAGACCTAGGGAATCTATGGGGCCTTTTGAAGTAGATCAGTACTTATCCCTAGTATAGGAATTGACTTTGGGAGCCCATTCAACAAAGAGGGATATTCCCTGAGACTAGACACAAGGGGGTGGGTCTAGGCCCTATCCCACAGGATATGACATACTCTGAAATCTCCCTATGGAAGGCCTCACCCTCCCTTGGGAGCAGAAAAGTTATGGGATAGGTAGGGTGTCAGGGGAAGAGGAGAGGCAGAGGGAACTGGGATTGACATGTAAAATAATCTTGTTTCTAATTTAAATAAAAAATGGAGAGAAAGAAAAAAGAAAAAATCAACCTGTGATATTTCTGAACCTCAGCAGGTCATTTTTAAATACACACTAATATCAGAGTGTTTCATCTTCAACAAGAACTCACTGTAAAGAAAATTTTAATGGAAAAGCATTATTTAAAAGTCTTAAACTATTATTTTGCTAAAGATGCAGGAATGATTGTATAAGTGCCATTTTTCCAGATACTACTTTTGTCTTCTTGGTTTTAACCTGAAGCTAGGAGGCTGTTCCAGAATTGCATTTAAAGTCTCTCTGTACATGCAGCTCAACAAGAAGCTGCAGGGAACATAACACTTGTATGTAACTTTGAAGATAAATTAATGTCTTACAGGTAACATAGACAGACTTAAAGATCCAAAGGAGCTTACAAAGCATTCCTTACTAAATTGTTATTGACTAAAATAAATCAGAGTAAGTGCAAATAAAAGGAGATAAAATTACCTTTTCCACTCAGTAGACAATTTTCCCCAGACTAAGGTACAGTTGTCATTCTCTGAAGAAAGATGCTGGACTTTGCAACATCTGGGAGTGCACTCTCCAAAACTGGAAGTGGTCCTGTGGAGTTCTTTTTTTCTGGCACTCTTTCTTGCTGATGCATGATTTGCAGATACCCAGGAGATCCTTTGGGATGGAGCCTTGGGGTAATGGATCTGGAGATTTTTATAATCACACTAAACTGGTGGTTCTGCACAGACTTCCCACATGACCCATGTAGGATGTGTTTCTCTGTAGTGACCTGTGCAGAACCATTCCAAAAACATTTATTTATTTGGCTTTAGTGTTGTACAATTTGTTGTTGCTGTCTTCTCTCTCTCTCTCTCTCTCTCTCTCTCTCTCTCTCTCTCTCTCTCTGTCTCTGTCTCTCTCTGTCTCTCTCTCTCTCTCTGTGTGTGTTTGTGTGTGTGTGTGTGTTTCTTGCTCTCTCCTTCGTGTGTGTGTGTGTGTGTGTGTGTGTGTGTGTGTGTGTGTGTGTGTGTGTGTTTCTTGCTCTCTCATTTCTTCCTGCTGAACCTGATTCTTATTATGGTTCAAAACAAGACATAGATAAAAACTTGTGAAGAAGCAGAGGCTGGGAGAGAAGAGTGCTTTGACATCCTAAGATGTGCCATCCCAGCTCCCCATATTGCTGGTGCTGGCAGCTCCTAATCATTTACACTCGTCTCTCTGTCTGGTCCATGAGTAGCTTTCAGTACAACACATCAAAATACTGTTTATAATTAGTTAGTCTTACTCCTTTTCTTAAATAAACGTGAATTACAAGAGAGAAAAGTGAACAGCATCATCTTGTTTTAGAACACGTTGCCACACAGACCAAAGAGAATCACAATTCCGCTTTTTAAAAATCTACAGTATTTATTTTGGCCTTACGCAAATTCAAAACCCATTGAGCATGTTATTTATTTATCTTTAAAAAACAAAGGAGGAATTAATGTTTGGTGATCAAATACAACAGCAAATGTTGGAACACTACTAAGCAGACATCTGGCCCACTCATGGAAAAGGCATATGTTTTATGCTTAAAATTCAGAATTTTTATGCATTTAAATGAGGTTTATAGGGCCAGTAATAAGGCTCAAAATGTAAGGGCAAGGTATCATCTGATTATCTGAGTAAGTCCTTCAAGCCCACATGATGGAAGGAGAGAACAGATTCCTGTAAGATATTCTCTGACCTCCATTTGTACACACACACACACACACACACACACACACACACACACACACACACACACACACACACACGTGAGAGCGCACATGTGTGCTCACGCATGCTCATGCACACTGGAATTGATGTCTGCATGCACACACACAGAGGTATGTACACATGCAGACTCATGCACACATATGGGCCCACACCTACATGCACACATACGCATGCACACACAGACAGAGGCATGCACAAATACAAAATCATGCACACATATAGGTCCACACATGCATACCCCCCCCCACACACTCATTTGTACATGGACAAATAATCAAATAAATTTTAAACAAGACTGAAGGTCAAGTGTTTTCTTCTGTAATATCACTGCTTCCCTAACTTCCAAAGGAGGAAGATGAATTGGGTGTGCTCAGATCTCCTGTACCTTCGCAAGCCTCAGTGCGTTCTGGAATTTGAAAACAAGAAACATTGCTATGATAATGCATAAAGAGACAAGAGATTTTTAAAAATCACAAAGTGCAATTGCTATCAGAGATAAAATCTAATTTTCTTCTCCATTTTGCTTGCCTAACTTGACTGAATTTCCCTGCAAGATAATCACCTTCATATGAAGTAATGCATGGCTTCCTACTGTGAAGGAACTCAAATAATCACATTAAATATTTCACCTGCATTAGCCTTGCCACTTTATGGACACAGTTTAATTTCCCTGTGGCAATAATAATAGGGACAATCTCATGTTCTCCTGTCATTGCATTTTTATTAACAATATGGTACAGGGCTAAAATATTATCTCTGATATTATGAAAAATTAACGCACAGAATCACTGTTCCCTCAGGTTCTCATTTATTAAACTCATATGGGAAAATTTCTTTATGCAATGTTTCAATTTGTCACCTATTTTATCCTACTCACTATCCTCTTGCCTATCCTCTGCTGTTCCCACTACCCCCACATGCAACCTGTATACTCACTCCATGATAGGAGTGATGTCCCTTTGTGAAAGTTCTAGAAACCATGTAAAGATTTTGTATGAATGACAGTGCCCCCAGTCATCATTGGAGTGAATTATGATTCCCTCTTCCAGTTGGGTGGCAGTTCACATCATCTTCTTTCATTTGAACATCTGTATACATGATTCTTCCATACCATATAGTGTGACAAGAAGCTTCTTTACAAATTTTATTATGACAAATTAGAATTATAGAGAGTGATAGTAACTAAGAGTTTTAAGGGCAGAGGTGAGGAATGCCACAGTAAATTAAAACAAGGTTTAGGATTTGAAGGCAAGGCTCTTTCTGTTAAACCATTCAGCCATGTCCAGATTGCATTCTGGTTACCAAATTAAAGGGTGTGAAAACAAACAATGGGAGCGTGGGAAGCACACATATAAACTATGCACATCTGTTTAATTGTTCCAGATGTCCCTATGACTAACATTACAAAACAAGTCACATCTTCATCTCAGAAGGAAGGTCTCCACTGACATCTGATATACCATCTTTGTTTTTCCCCTAAAAGCATGGGATTCTCACTAGTTCATGGGTGGCATCCCCACGCTCCGGATTTTTCAACATAAGGGTGTGGTTCCTACATAGGAAATTTTCAGCATAGTGTGTGACTGATTACTATGTGAGGTACAGCCAGACATATGGTCCAGCCTGTGCCTTCCCTTACACCCCAACTTTGGCCTTTTGGCTTTTGTATCTATGACTGTCTGGCAGTAAGATTTCCATGATGCTTATATTAAAGAGAAAGTCACACTATGGCTTTCAGCACAGGTCACACATGTCACTGTGTATTTGGTCATGAGAAACTTGCTGATGTGGGTTCCATAAAAATATCACACACACACACACACACACACACACACACACACACACACACACACACAGAGAGAGAGAGAGAGAGAGAGAGAGAGAGAGAGAGAGAGAGACAGAGACAGAGACAGAGACAGAGACAGAGACAGACAGGCAGACAGACAGAGACAGAGAGAGACAGGGAGATTCCACAAGATAGCATTTTTCCTGAACATTTTACACACATGTTGCTAGACAATAGCTCAGATACCCTGTTATCTATATCACATTTATATTCTTTTCTAAGCCACCATAAGTAGAACTATTCTATTCAGAGATCATAAGCCCATTATTCACTTTCTTTCAATCTCCACCCTTTGCATGCCCCAGATTGCTATGAACACTGATTAATTAATTCATTAATGCAATGAACACTGTTTAAAATGGAAAAGACGAATTTCTCAGTCTCAATCTTTTATTCACAGAAGTTTTGAAATAAATGAAAAAACCGGGATAGACATTCATGTGAGAGATCCACATATTTCTCCCATGGCAGGAGGTGAGAAAGACACAGGACAGATGATAGAGGAAAGGATGGGACAGAAAGGAAGGAGGGCAGGACAGTAACAGAACAAAACTGTGGGAGTAGGAGGACAGAGGAAGAGATGGGAGAGAAAGGGAAGGAAAGAAAACAAAGGGAAAGGGAGGTAGAAAAGAGAAAGTATTTCCAAAAGGTCTTATCATATCATACAGGAGAATGCCCGGGCCTCTTGCTCCCTCAGCATGTACATGGCCTCTCCCTAGTTAAGAATACACAGGGGATAAAAGAACTCTGATTTTGGCCATTTGAGAAGCTTTTATGCTGCTGTTTATTTCTGATCCAACGTTAATGTTACTATGACACAAAAGGCTACCTTTGGAACTGATTTGCCCCATTTCTTAAAAATCCTGTCACCTCCTGAAGCAGGCCCATACAAGAGTTCTGTGCACAGTCTGTCCCCTCTAGGAGCTCAATTGGAAAAAGAGTTCTAATAACACAGCTTTTCTAGTTTGAGAGTTCATCTAAATCCCACTTTAAAACCAGTCCCACAGCCTGGCATTGGTAGCACACGCCTTTAATTCCAGCATTGAGGAGGCAGAGGCAGGAGGATCTCTGTGAGTTCGAGGCCAGCCTGGTCTCCAGATCGAGTGCCAGGGTAGGCTCCAAAGATACACAGAGAAACCTTGTCTCAAAAAAACAAACAAACAAACAAACAAACAAAAAACAGCCCACGTAGCTGTATGTGTTTGATGGGGTATGTCTTTCAGTGTGCTGTGAATGTATTTTTCTCTTATCGGTTGTTTCAGTCAATGGCTTAACAGAATAAGTCAGGCGTAAAATCCAAACAAGATTAGAGAGAGTTAGTATGCACAGTCAATGAGATGCCATGTAGCAGCCAGGGAGTCAAGAGACCTTTACCAGTAGGCAAAGGCCACATGGTGATACTCAGATTAATAAAAATTGGTTAATAATTGAGAGAGAGCTACCTGGTAAGAAACCTAAACCATTGGCTAAACAACTGTAACTGATATTAAGTCTCCAAGTGGTTAATTCATTAAGTGGCGTGGGACCTAGTAGGTGTAAAGAAAACTGGTCCAATGGGACCAAGATAGATGGAGAAAAATCTCCTTCTACCTGTGTTCTATTCAATAAAGACTATTGCTCTTATAGACTATTCTTTGAGTTGAGGAGTCATCGGCAGCATTTGAAGTCAGCTATTAGCTGAGAAAACCTGTTAGTTGTTAGCTGTGGTCTTTAAATTTCAGATCAGAGAGAAAAATCTCTGAGCTTACTCAAAAAGATATCAACAGGTCTAAAGTCATTTACTGATCAGTTCTCATGTGTGTGAACTTTCCTAGTTATATCCACATGGTATTATTTCATACATTTTGACTGCTATTCAAACTTACCTTGGATAAACATGTGTACAAGTGTGTGTGTGTGTGTGTGTGTGTGTGTGTGTAAATAAACAGATACAAGAGAAAAGAAGAAATGTTTATGTGGTTTGTTTCAAGAACTCAGAAGCATATCAGTCACTTTTTGAATGATTTCTATTAGTGAAAAAGGATCATGTATTTCCTTCTAAAATTCCATATCTGTCTTATATTTTCCATTGCATGAAAAGTAGTATCAATCAATATTCTGACTTATGTCAAAATGGCACTAACAGACTCTTGGCAGTATGCCTTAGTTTTTGTAGTCTTTAGGCATTATTTAATTACTGGCAGTAATGATGATTTCAAGGGTGATGGAATGCTGGTGATGATGGTTGTGAGAATCATGGTGGTTGTGATGATGATGAATGTGATGGTGATGGTAATTATGATGATGATGGTGATGATTATGATGATGGTGAAAGTGGTGATCATGGTGATGGTGATTGTGGTGGTAATGATGATGGTGATTTCTATGATTGTGCTGCTGCTGCTGATGGTTATGATGAGATGATGGTGGTGCTGAGTGTGAGAGTGATATAACAGTGTTAGTGATGATGATGATGATGATGATGATGATGATGTTGATGATGATGATGATGATAATGATGATGATAAAATATGAAGATGAGAATTATTTTCCTCTTAGCATTAGGAAATGATCCCAAGTTACTTTTTATATGGCAGCATAATAAAATACTTTTAGTGGTGAAATCTGTAATCAGGCTTAAATTAGTATTTGAAGCTCATACATTAGGCCATTATAAAATAGATGGAGAAGGGAGGTAGAAACAGGTAATGAGGAAGTTTCCTTGGTTTCCAGAAACTGACACCAGGCTTGAGTCTCTCATATTGTCTGCGTTCAGCATGAGAAGGTTTCCTCAAATCTGTCCAGATGTGTGTCATTTCCCATGGTAGCTTTTCTGTCACATTCCCAACTTCTTTACACAGGATGAGAAATAATAGAATCCCTGGCTGATGAAACCCAATAACACTTTTCCAAAAATGATTTGAACCAGATTTAGAGGTTGGTATTTGGCTCATTGAGATATAAAAAAATACTATAAGACTTTTGGCTATAGATCATCATTTTTAAATTTAGTAAATGGTTATAATCTTGTTTTAATGGCCTTTTTCTTAAACCTACATATCTACTTTTATAGGAAATTGTTGGAAAAGAAGGTTGAGATTTTCCCAATTCTTTTCCAAACCCAAGTTTATCCCCCTGTGATACAAATCAGCATGTTCATGATCATCCAAACAGGCCAAACTGCATGATTAGTTTAATAATCCCTCAATTGTTATTTCTTTCCATTCTTCTCCTCTGAACAGTATTTGATTTGGGGGTGGGGAATGGAGCAAAACAAGCAAGCAGCATAATTTCTTCTCTGCTATGGGCTAAGTTCAAGATAAATAGAAAAAGTAACAGATTACATGTAATTTATCTTTGCTACTTAAAATGCCATTGCTTTCCAAAAGTGTACTAACTCACTGCTTCATCCACTCACTCAGATATTTGGAAAGTACCTGCAGTGAACCTGAAGTATTGCAACCTCTAGGGATATTACATCAACATCAAAGCTCGTCTTTGTAAAATTATCTTAATAGCAGGCAGATATGGGGAAATAATCTTTAGGCAGTAGTATTTCAGGTAAGGATTCTTATCACAGATCAAGTAAAACATCACAATGCAGGGATGAGTGTGTTTGTGTTGGAAGTATAGAGAAGGCATTGGAATCTTCCTAAGAGAGAGCTCACAGCAAGCACCAAGCAAAGAAGTCATCTGAAATAATACACATACAAATCCAAAATCAGGGATAGAATAAAATATTGTAGTTCCTTTTGTTGTTTAAAATCAAATATTTCAGAGAAAAGGGGGGCAGGAAAAGTCCTATCTGCCCAAGGGGAACAGCAAGAAAGAGAGCAAGAAAGAAAAGCATGAAAAGCAGAGTGTAGGGTGGGTAGGGGTCTTTCTTTTAAAGGGGTCCTTTGCACCTGTGTGTAGACTACACCACCATGGAATCCTGGGCTGACAAGAGTACTGCCTGAGTGCATTCTGCCAGGTGACAGGGGCAGGCCAGAATAATGCCTGAATCCTTACAATAAGGATATACATTTTATGCTTTAAAGATTCTTATGAACTGGTCAATGTTTTCATAATGATCTTACCAGGGGCTAAAAAGCAAAGGTCAGTAACATCACAATGTGTCATGAAAGCATCTCAGAGTGTAGTAGACATTGGATACATACATACATACATACATACATACATACATACATACATAATACATTCATACATATCATCACACATGTACAAGTCAATGTATTTTGATAAATTCTTTCTCTGGGTAACTCAGAATCCTATCAAAATGCAGAATCATTCTGGACCACTGTTGTAAGCCCTTGACCAGGGCACATCACCCTGTCTCACTACACTGAATCCCTAGAGAACTGGAAATGCCCCAAACCATCCAGAGCTGAATCTGCCTCCATTAGAGCCTTGGTGCCTCCCCCACCAGGAGAGGTGAGTGCCAGGCCTTTTCCTGCTCACCCTCCCTGCCTCATTGGAGGCCCTTGACCTAGGCACTTTGCCCTATCCCACCGACTGAATCTGAAGGAGACATGGGGGCAGCCCCAAACCATGCAGCACTTCATCTCCCCCCATTGGAGCCTTGACCCTAGCCCCACTGGGAGAGGAAAATAAACCACCTAAGCCACAGTCCCCACCTACACAATTGGAGGAAAAGAGATCTCCTGATCACAGGCTCCACCTGCAACCACTGGAGGTAGAGATGGTTAGGTGACAGTATAAGATCACATTCAGCAACATAAAGAGTAATATGACACCACCAGAGCTAGGGCTTCTATACCAGCAAGACCTTAATATCCCAATGCAGATGAAGCAGACATAAACAACCTTAAAAATAAGTGTATGAACTTGATAGAGACCCTTAAAGAGGAAATGAGAAACTCCCTTGAAGAAATGAAAGAAAAGACAAACAAAAAGTGGGAAAGAAATCCACAACTCTCTTAAAGAAAGCAAGGCAAGCAAAGAAAAAACAATCAAACAGGTGAAGGAAACAATCTAAATAGTTCAAGACTTGAAAACTGAAATAGAAGCAATAAAGAAAATTCAGACTGAGGAAATGCTGGAAATAGAAAATTTGGGTAGAAGGTCAGGAATTACAGATGCAAATATACCAACAGAATACAAGAGATGGAAGATAAAATCTCTGGTATTGAAGACACACTAGAGGAAATGGATTCATCTACCAAAGAATGTGTTAAGTACAAAAAATCTTTAACAAAAAATATCCAGGAAATATGAGGCACCATGAAACAGTCCAAACCTAAGAATAATAGGTGTAGAAGGCAGTGAAGAAGCCCAGGTTAAAGTCACAGAAAACATACTCTAAAAAATCATAGAAGAAAACTCTCCCCACATGAAGAAGGACATACCTATGAAAGTATAAAAAGCTCACAGAACAACAAATAGACTGGTCCAAAGAAGAAGTCCCCTGCCACATAATAATCAAAACACCAAACATACAGAATTTAAAAAGAATATTAAGACCTGTGAAGGAAAAAGTCCAAGTAACATATAAAGGTAGATGTATCAGAATTACACGTTGCTTCTCAATGGACGTTCTGAAAGCAAGAAGGTCTTGGATAGATGTTCTATAGACACTAAGAGAGCACGGATACCATCTCAGACTACTCTACCCAGCAAAGCATTCAATTGTTATAGGTGGAGAAAACAAGATATTCCATGACAAAACAATATTTAAATAAGACATATCCACAAATCCAGCCATCCAGAAAGAACTGGAAGGAAAACTCCAACCCAAGGATGTTAACTTCACTCATGAAAACATTGGCAATAGATAATCCCACATTACCAAAAGCCAAAAGGAAGAAAGAAAGACAAAGGAAACACACACACACACACACACACACACACACACACACACACACACACTACCAACAACAACAACAAATCCAAAACTAACAGGAATCACCAATCAGTGGTCATTAGTATCTCTTAATATCAATGGTCTTATTCACCTATAAAACAACTCAGGCTAATCGAATGGATACAAAACAGAATCCATCCTTCTGTTGCATACAAGAAACACACCTCAACTTCAAAGACAGATGTTACCTCAGAATAAAGGGCTGGGAAAAGATTTTCCAATCAAATGGACCTAAGAAACAAGCTGGTGTAGTTTTCATATTTAAAAAATTAGACTTCCAGCTAAAATTAATCAAAAGAGATGAAGAAGATCATTTCATATTCATCACAGGGAAAACCCATCAAGATTAAGTCTCAATTCTGAACTTCTATGCCACAAATGCAAAGGCACCCACATTCCTAAAAGAAACTACAACTTAAATCACACATAAAACCCACAAACTTACAGTGGGAGACTTTAACATCCATCTCTCACCACTGGACAGGATAACCAGACAGAAACTTAACAAAGAAATAAAAGGAACTAACAGAAGTTATGACTCATTTGGGTTTAACAGACATCTATAGAACTTTCCATCCAAACATGAAAGGATATACCTTCTTCTCAGCACCACATGAAACCTCAAAAATGGACCACATACTTGGCAACAAAGCAAACCTCAACAGTTAGAAAAAATTGGAATACCCCCCTGTATCTTATCATATCAGAATGATATAAAGCTAGAATTCAACAACACAAATTACAGAATGCCTACAAACTCATGGAAATTGAACAATGCTCAAATGCATCACTTCTTGGTCAAGGAAGAAATAAAGAAAGGAATTCAATGAAACTGAAGGTACAACAAACCCAAACTTATGGGACATTTTGAAAGCAGTGCTAAGAGAAAGTCCATAGCACTAAGTGCCCACATGAAGAACTGGAGAATAGTCATAGAGACTTAACAGCATGCCTGAAACCTCTAGAACACAAAGAAGCAAACTCACCAGGGAGGAGTAGATGCCAACAAATAATCAAAATGAGGGCTTAAGTCAATAAAGAAGGAAGAAAGAAAACAATTCGAAGAATCAATGTAACAAAGAGATGTTCTTTGAGAAAATCAACAAGATAGACAAACCTTTATCAGAACTAACCAAAAAGCAGAGAAAGAGTATACAAATTAATAAAATCAGAAAGGAAAAGGAGGACATAGCAACAGACATTGCAGAAATCCAGAGAATCATCAGGTCACACTTTGAAAACCTATACTCCACAAAATTGGAAAATTTAAAGGAAATGGAAAATATACTAGATAGGTATCCTTACCAAAATTAAATAAAGGACAGATAAGCAATTTAAATAAACCTTTAACCCCTAATGAAATAGAATCATTCATCAAATGTCTCCCAACCAAAAGAGCTCAGGGCCAGATGGTTTCAATTGAGAATTCTACAAGAAATTCAAAGAAGAGCTAATACTAATACTCTTTAAATTTTTCCACACAATAGAAGCAGCAGGGTCATTGCCAAACTCTTTTTATGAGGCTACAATTACCTTAGTATCCAACCACATAAAGGCACAACCAAGAAAGACAACTACAGACCAATCTCCCTCATGAACATTCATGCAAAAATACTCAATAAAACACTGGGAAATCGGATCCAAGAACACATCAGAGAAATCATCCACCATGATCCAGTAGGCTTTATTCCAGTGATTCAGGAATGCTTTAACATACGAAAATCCATCAATGTAATCCACCATATAAACAAACTGAAAATCCATCAATGTAATCTACCATATTCATTTCACTATATGCTGAAAAAGTCTTTGACAAAATGCAACACCCATTCATGATAAAGGTCTTAGAGAGTTTAGGGATAAAAGGGACACAGATAAACATAATAAAGGCAATATATAGCAAGCCAATATCAAACTAAATGGAGAGAAACTTAATGAGATCCCTCTGAAATCAGGAACAAGGCTTTCCACTCTCTCCATATCCCTTTGATATTGTACTTCTAGTTCTAGCTAGAGTAATAAAACAACAAAAGGAGATCAAGGGGATACAAATTGGAAAGGAAGAAGTCTAACATTCACTATTTGCAGATGATATGATAGTTTCATAAGTGACCTGAAAAATTCTATTGGGAAACTCCCACAGCAGATAAACACCATCAGTAAAGTGGGAGGATTCAAGATTAACTAAAAACAAAAATCAATATCCCTGCTAAATGTAGACCATGAAGGGGCTGAGAAAGAAATCGGAGAAACATCACCCTTCACAACAGCCACAAACAACATAAAATATCTTGTGGTAACTCTAACCAAACAAATGAAAGACCTGTATGACCAGAACTTTAAGTCTTTAAAGAAAGAAATTAAAGAAGATATCAGAAAATGGGAAGCTCTCCCATGCTCTTGGATAGGTAGGATTAACATAGTAAAAATGGAAATCTTACTAAAAGTAATCTACAGATTCAATGCAATCCCCATTAAAATCCCAGCCCCATTCTTCACAGACCTTGAAAGAACAATGCTCAATTTCATATGGAAACAACAAACCCAGGGTTATCCAAACAACTCTGTAAAATATAGGAACTTCTGGAGGTATCACCATCCCTGACTCTAAGCTTTACCATGCAGCCATAATAATGAAAACAGCTTGGTATTGGCACAAAAACAGACAGACAAATGGAATCAAATCAAAGACCCTGATATTAATTCACATACCTATGAACACCTGATTTTTGACAAAGAAGATGAAATTGTACAAAGGAAAAAAAAGCATCTTCAAAAAATGGTGCTGGCATAACTGGATGCTAACATGTAGAGGATTGCAGATAGAGTGATACATATCTATCACCATGCCCAAAATTTAAGTCCAAATGGATCAAAGACCTCAAAATAAATACAACCACATTGAACCTCCTAGAAGAGAAAGTGGTAAGTACCCTTGAATGAATTGGCATATGAGACCACTTCCTGAACATAACACCAGTAGCACAGACACTCAGTTTGACAATTAATAAATGGAACCTCCTGAAACTGAGAAACTTCTGTAAGGTAAAGGAAAACAGTCAAAAAGACAAAATGGCAGCCTAGAGAATGGAAAACGCTCTTTACCAACCCCACATATAACAGAGGACTGATTTCCAAAATGTACAAATAACTCAAGAAGCTAGTCAACAAAACACCAAATAATCCAATTAAAAATTGTGATACAGACCTAAATATGAAATTCTCAAGGGACAAATCTCAAATGGATGAAAGACACATAAAAAAGTGTTCAACATCCTTAACAATCAGGGAAATACAACTCAAAACAACTCTGAGATACCATATTACACCTGCCAGAATGGGTAAAATCAAAAACACCAATGACAGTTTATGCTTGAGAGGATGTGGAGAAAGGGGAACATTCCTCCATTGATGGGAGTGCAAACTTGTACAGTCACTTTGGAAATCAGCGTGGCGGTTTCTCATGAAAAAGGGAATCTACCTCAAGATCCAGCAATTCCACTCTTAGGCATATACCCAAAGGATGCATATTCATACCAAAAGGACATATGTTCAACTGTGTTCATAGCAGCATTATTTTTAATAGACGGAACCTAGAAGCAATCTAGATATCCCTCACCTTAATAATGGAAAAAGAAAATGTAGTACACTTACATAATGGAGTACTACTCAGTGGTAAAAATCAATGAGAGCTTGATATTCGTAGGCAAATGGATGGAACTAGAAGAAATCATCCTGACACAGAAAGACACACATGGTATGTACTCACTCATAAGTGAACATTTGACATAGTACAAAGGATAAGCAGCCTACAATCCACAATCCCAGAGAAGGTAGGAAACAAGGAAGACCCTAAGAGAGACATACATGGACTCCTTAAGAAGAGGAAAGGGGCAAAATCTCTGGAGTAAATTGAGAGCACGGGAAGAGAGGAGAAAGATGAGGGGAGAAGAGGAGGAGGGAGGAGAACATGAGGAATCAGAAAGATTGAGTTGGGGAAAGAACAGATAAGGAGAGCAAGGAAAGTCATACCTTAATAGAGGGAGCCATTATGGGCTTTAAGAGAAACTGGGCACTAGGAAAATTTCCAGGAATCCTCAAGGATGTCCCCAACTAAGACTCTAAGCAATAGTGGGGAGGCTACCTTGAATTTCTTTCTTCTATAATGAGGTTGATGACTACCTTAAATGCCATCATAGAGCCTTCATCCAGTAGCTGATGAAAGCAGAATCAGAAATTCACAGCTAAGCACTGAACCGAATTCCTGGAGTCCAGTTGGAGAGGTGGAGGAGTGATGAGCAAAGGGGTCAAGACCATGGTGGGGAAACCCACTGAAACAGCTGACCTGAACAAGTGGGTGCTCATGGACTCCAGACTGGCATTGGGGTGCCTGCATAAAACTGAACCAGGCCCCCTGAACATGGGTGTTAGTTGGGGTGCTTGGACAGTCTATGGGGCCTCTGGCAGTGGAACCAGTATTTATCCCTAAATACTTTGGGAATGGGCTTTGGGAGCACATTCCCTATGGAGAGATACTCTCTTAGCCTTGTTGTGACAGACTTTAATTATCCCCCATGGGAGGCCTCTCCCTCTCTGAGGCTTGTATGGGGGTTTGATGGGGAGATGGTGAGGGAATGGGATGATGGAAGGGAGAGGTAAATGTGATTGATATGCAAAATGAGACCATTTTAATTTAAATACAAATTAATTTAAAAAACAAAAAACAAGTAGCAGACACTAAAAACATAAATGTAGAATAATTCTGTAACTGAAAGAAGAGCTCATATTCCACAGTAATTCCCAACTCACTTATTAGAACACTTGCTTAGCATATGCAAAACTGTGGATTCAATGCCAGAACTTGAAATAACAAATAGACAAGATAGATAGATAGATAGATAGATAGATAGATAGATAGATAGATAGATAGATGTGTTAATAAATATTGCCAACCACAGTATCACATGCTTAGAATTCCAGTTCAGGAGTCTGGCAGGGGATTTTAACAATGGCTAGGCTAATACAGGTGACAGAGACATTCTGCCTGAAATCCAACAAAAGATTACTTTCTTATGTCATTAATATGCTGTACTCTTTGAAGATAAGTTAATGTGTACACTCTATTATGTTCCATTCACCCAATCGTCTATTTGATGCCAATTTGCTAACTACAGACAGGTACAAAATTTAAACTAAAGATCCTCTAACTCCACTAATATTACTTTGTCATTTATGTAAATGAAATCGCACTGAGAAGTTTTAATACTTATCCAAAAATAATGTCCTAATAAGGCAGATTTTTGCAGCATCTTGTTTAAAGCTATGATAAAAAGTACATTGTGATAATGCTATATTTAATTTCAAAAAATGTGATTTTGAAAATATAATATTGCTTTCCAAATGTCTTTTAAAAATTAGAAATTGAACAAAGTTTGTTTACCAGTTTTTGTGTAAGTACTGAAATTCTATTTCATATCACTGACATATTCACACAGCGTCAATGCTGAATTCACACACTGTCAGTACATGTCTAAGGCCATCTATCACTGAACCAGAAATCACACAATCAGGCACAAGCCAAACTTTTTATTTGTCATGGTTCTTCTGTTACTGTCAGGGACGGAGGACTCTGTGGGAAGCTCATTAATTATATTTATCATTCTAGTAAATGATAAATAATCCTTTTTCACTAAGGTGGTTTTCCTCATTAATGTATATGAGGGATGATGAATCCTACCTAAAAATATTATCATATAAAAACAAAGAATCAATAGAGAAGACTGCTTGGAGGATTGTCAGTCTGCATTAAATCGATTATTTATGGAAGCTGAATTTGAGGCATGTTTCCTGCTTTATTTAATATAGTAGAAAAGATTAGCTGTAGAAGCAAAATTCAAGTAAATTAAAGGGCCTCCTTATTGATTTACAAAATCCTCTGAGAAATCATACTGTGTTTTGTTCAAAATAAAGAAAAAATACAAACAAAACAAAATGAAAGAAAAAAAAAACTTTCCAAGCTTGAGAAGAAAGTCTGAGGGGCTGATTCTGTACCATCAGTGTGAGGTTAAAATCCTAACAGTAGCCAGGAGTCCTGCCTTGAGATGCCTTTCAAACATTACTCAGAATTTTACATGGCTTCAGTTTAGTCTAGGGGATTATGTCTAGGCTAGGGGTGGCTAGCCATTCCCAAGCTTCCTTAATTACAGTCTTCCAGGACTGTGCCTCTGGCAAAATTCCATCAGCCTCTGTGGTCTCTAAAAGCAGCCTCCCTAAAGGTATGTGTAATAAAATCTGTCAGGGGCCCTAAATATGTCTCTTTTCTAAGGAGCCAGTGATTGGTGTATTAATCAAAGTATAGCAGTCAACTTAATGATCAGGTAATTAAAGTTTATATAGTGCAAGGGTAAGGATTAAGGGAGTCCGGCCCAATTCCCTTTGGATATTTTTCTTGGAGTCACTTCATAGGTGGAGGAGACACTAGCAGAGAGCATGATGGGACCACCATCTCTGACATGTACAACATGAGTTACTTTTGTGGAAATGATGTGGCCATACCCATTTTTAAGGATATGGTTAGGATTTCTTTTCCTTTTTCTTTTTCATATTTTTCCTTTTTTTTGAGTGTAGCTTGCTTTACAGATTTTGTTTTACAAAGCTGAGAATCAAAACCCAGAGCCCCCTCACCCACTCTCAGCAAATGCTCTTCCTCTAAGCTCCAAGCTCAGGGCAGACTTTAGTAATTTTTTTTCTATTTTTTATTGAAATTAGAAACAAGCTTGTTTTACTTGTCAATCCCAGTTCCCTCTCCCTCCCCTCCTCCGAAGTCCCCCCCCCCCAATAATCCCCTATCCCTTCCCCTTTCTGCTTCCCAGGGAAGGTGAGGCCTTCCATGGGGGATCTTCAGAGTCTGTCATCTCATTTAGAGCAGGGCCTAGGCTCTCCTCCATGTGTCTAGGCTGAGAGAGTATCCCTCTATGTGAAATGGGCTCCCAAAGTCTATTCATTTACTAAGTAGGGATAAATACTGATCTACTAACAGAGGCCCCAGAGATTGCTGAGGCCTCCTCACTGATACCTATGCTCAGGGATTCTGGTTCAGTCCTATGCTGGTTTCCCAGATACCAGTCTAGGGCCCATGAGCTCCCCGTTGTTCAGGTCAGCTGTTTCTGTGGGTTTCACCAGCCTGATCTTGACCCCTTTGCTTATCACTCCTCTTTCTCTGCAACTGGATTCCATGAATTCAGTTCAGTGTTTAGTTGTGGGTGTCTGCTTCTGATTCCATCAACTACTGGATGAAGGCTCTAGGATAGGGTAGTTATCAATCTCATTATCAGGGAAGAACATTTACAGAAGCCTCTCTTCTGTTGCTTAGATTGTTAGTTGGAGTCATCCTTGTAGATCTCTGTACATTTCTCTAGAGACAGATTTCTCTTTAAACCTATAATGGCTCCCTCTATTATGGTATCTCCTCTACTCTATTCTTCCCCAGACTCAGCCTTCCTGCTCCCTCATGTCCTCATGTCCTCCTGTCCCCTATCCCAAAGGATATGACAGACTTTGGAGACCCCCTAAGGAAGGCCTCACACTCCCTGGGGAGTTGATAGGGTATGGGATAGGTAGGGTATTAGTTGGGGGGACAGGGGAAGAAGGGAGGGAGAGGGACCTGGGATTAATATGTAAAATAATCTTCTTTCTAATTAAAATTAAAAATTAAAAAAAGATTTATGAACTAATGCTGATCAGCATGCCCAACAATTCACATTGCTTTTGGCCAAACAGGATCAGAACTTGCTTCATTTGGGAGGCATTCTGCATGTTATTAATTTGATTAGAGGTGGGCATTTTAGTCTGTGAAATATCAAATGCTCCAATCAGTGTGACTCAATTTCAGGGCAAGCTGCTATGATGGACTTGAGAGAGAAGATGTCTTTTCTGTGGTTTGACCTCCTTGTGCCTCTCTTTCCTTGGCTTTTAGTTCCTTTGCTATCTTCAAAGTACATCGCACAGCCTCTGTTTCCACCATCATGTCATCTTGTTCTTTGGTTTTGCCTTCTGCATTCCTCTCAGTGGAGAACCCTGTGATTACAGTAGTCTTTGGTAGATGACTAAGATAGCCTCATCTCAAAATCCTCACTTCATCACTTCTGCAATGCCATGGACACCCACAGCCTCCGGCGATGAAAAAGTGAACATTCATTCATGTGTTTAATATATCACACTCTACACATTAAGTAGCTAATATTTAATTCTCCAGTTTGTAAATGTGACCTTAAAAATGTTAAATGTTACGTATAAATTATTTTTAATCTATCCTGTTAGTGATGATGCAAGTGGTGTGTCCTTTAATACCAACTGTGGCTGATGAAACCAACCAAATGTTTGTAAACACAGAAAGGAAGAACATTCTTTGGTAGGTATCAGCCCTCCAAGAGGAAATGAAGATTTTAAGTATTATGAAAATCTATTAAACTACAAAAGAAGCCACTAGTAATAAAGAAGGATTTTCAAAGCCAATAGTATTTCAATATTTAGATGTAATTATGAAGATTAAAAAGCTTCAGGTCAGAGGATAAAATTGAGGAAGAAATGACTTCTTTGTGGGATTATTATGATATCATTTCATTTAAGGTAGCAGTGTGCTTCCGGTATCATCTAGCATGAAGAAAATCCCCATCAATATTTCCATCAATTTTAGAAATATGTTGTTAAGAAGAATCATCTACACAGGAGCCATTCTTGTTTCCTCAGTACTTTTCTCATAGCAGATAAAGTAAACAAAACTTTGTAGTTGTTTTGTAGTTGTTTTGCTGGTATTTTTCATGCCATAAGACCAGTGGGCTTGCTTAGAGCAATTCGTTTCCTTTGTGCCACTCTTGTTTTGACTTCCAGATTATTAAGTATTTCAGAAGTTCATAACATCTCCTTGGATGTGAGCCTATTCAGTCTGTTTTCATGAATGTTATACACTTGGTATCTTGAACTCACCATAGCATCTGATCAATGTCTCATAGTAGCAGTAGATCAAATGTCTTAAAAATTATGCTGGCTTTTACATTCCATTTTGTTTTCTGATAATACAAGGCTGTAATCTTTGTGAGGAAGAGGTAAATGACTGACAGAACACATTCATGAACCCAGTCTTCAGAGAAGGCATCACGACATCCACATTGTCCCTATTAATTGTGACTTCCTCATGATTTGCACTCTCAACTACTGTGATATGACTACCAACCAGATATGAATAGCAAATGTCAAACATTGTCGTTCTCATATAAAATAGTAGTTTTCATTGTGCTCTAGATGTAATATTAAGGAGAACATTGCTGAATGTATAAAAGTCTCAGCAAGTGGAAATAGGTGTCAGAATCAATCACTCTTAAGTAAGGCAAAAAATCATGAAGAATTTGTAAGGATGGTGCCATACTGGCTAGAATAAAAAAGTGGATAAAGAGCAGTTAGTATCAGACTCCAAGAAAAATAAGCCAGCCTGAAAATGAAGAATGTCTGTCATTAAAGTGGAAAAAATGAAGAAATATAAAAATACCATCAAGATTAAGACAAGATGGGAAAAGAGCTTAACTAATTTAAGATCCCCATGATTACAGCAGGTCTTGGAAAGATTGTGGGCTGTGATTTGGAGAGGTTATTGTACAGACCATAGGTGATGTTGACTTTGGAAATCACATGTTAGAATGTAAGACACTACTGGTTTAGTTAATGAGTTTCCACAGAATAACATCTAATTAGTAACACTGACGTGGGCGTAACTGTATTGACATGGGAAGCCCAGTGGCTTCAGACTTCTGTAGGGAGCTATACCACATGGCCTATTAGGGCATGGGTATGGAAATCCATGGTAATTTGCTTTGCATATGTATAACTTCATTGTAATGTGATCTTTTCTAGCTGTGTGACTAAGTAACAAATCATTGAACATATGTTCTCTTATTGATCGATTTGTGCAGTGAAATGGGTCATTTGCTCCTTATTAAAAATCTCTCATGACTTTTAAATTTTTGTTTGCTTTAAATTGGGAAATAATACTTTAGCATGTATCTGGGTTTGGTGTGATATTTTTGAGTGTAGATACATTGTGTAAGTACTGACTCAGAGTGCTTAAGATATCCATTATTTCACACATTTGTCATCCTTGTGATGAGAACATCTAGAATCACCCTTTGATACTGTTCAAGTTACAGTCAGTAGTGTTGTGAAAAAACATATTCCTCTAGTATACTACTTCCCTAATGGCCAGAATCATGTAAAGAGGGAATTTGGAAGTGGGCCTGGGAAAGTCCTTCATTCTCTACCTCTTTCACCTTTTAAGTAAAGGGGACAGAAAACCCATAGCTTTCTATATTATCAGCAAAAATATCCATTCATGGCTTCTTAGCACAAACGGCTACACGCAGTTGGTGGTGAAACAGCTGAATCTAATGAACCAATTCAGAGCCGAAGCATTTAGTGAGAGTTCAAATGGGGTCATGCATCTGTCTCTTCGAGAAGTTATCCTCTCATCTCAAATACACACATCAGCAGTATTTTATTATGAGAGTACTTTTTGATTGTATCAGTCAGATAACCGTCATAATCCCTGTGAACCAATGAAAAAGTTGGTGAAGTACCAGACTGAATCTTGACAGCTAATGTAATAATGCCTTAAACTAGCAGGTTTTAATTTCTATTACAAATGGTGTCTACCTCTTACTTGTACAACGTAGCGAAAATTTGAATGTATTTTAATCATGTAAAATTTCAGAAAAACCTTCCCTGCTTAATAAACATTTTCATGAGTTAAAAACTGAATTAAATCATAGCAGCAAGTGTTACTAATTTCAGTTCTTAGGAAAATCACCTAACAATTCAAGATATAAACACAGAGAAATGAACTATTCAAAATGAGTATGTGCACTTCATATTTCTTAAGACATACCTCTTGATAAGACTACAAATGCTCAAGGCATTAAAATGTTTGGTTTTCCATACAATGGGAGGCTAGCCAGCAGAACCCCATGAAACACAGGTCATGGAAAATAGGAATAACCAGGAATGCTCCATTAAAAGAAGACAGTATTTTAGATGGCAAAAGCAGTGTAAAGTCAAAACCCTTTTCAGATTCTAGGGTTTTCCTTCACAGTGGAGGAAAAGGTGCCATCAAAACTCAGATGCTGTTCTGTAAGTAGTGACTCATTCAATACTGAGGTTTACTCAGCTTCTCTACAAATTCCTTGTAAATAAAGACAGCTAAGTATTGCCATTGTTCAGATGTGAAAAGCAGGAAGGTCAACCACAGAGGAAGGTGACACAAAGCTGCACGGCTGCACAGAGGAGCAAGAAAGTCCACCAGACACTTCTTTTCCATTTTTTAGTTAAGTTTCTAATATAAAACTTTGAAACTGTAAAAAGATGGCTAAGTATGACTATGGTGGCTTCCCAGGCAGGCAGTTTGTGTCTAGGTCTAGATTCCCTAGAAACAGTGAAATCTCAGCAGACAACCCTCCTTGGAGTTGTTTGTTGCTATCTTACATTTAGAAAAATTAACTCCTAATACTACTCTCTAACTGCCAGATTTTAATTTATTTATTTTGGCAAGTAACCAAGAGGCCTTTAAATTTTCCTTTAAATGGACCCTAGTTGAACTGCTGAAAGTTTCACAGTGGAAAACTCAACACCCAGGCAGGATTTTTTCTATTAATCCAGGGCTGTCTGCTAACTATATGAAGCAGTAAATAGTATCCAATGAACAATTCGGACTCTAGAGGTTTGAAGCCTGCTACCCTTTGACAGGTGATCCTTTAAATGACACACATACACAAATGCAGTCTCAAGCATTGTCTTGCTAGGAGGACTGTGTTCCACAACAAGATTCAATAATAAAATTTGTATTCCAAAATATAGCAGTTCTTGTCTTCTCATATCCTGAGCCTTTAAAAAATACTAGATACTATGAATCTGGAGGCTACTTACAGTACATTTAAACACACATGTTTATAATGTGAACAAGAGTTGAAACACATAAATATAATGCAGTCTAGGACTTTGAATATAGATAAATTCACTTCAGCAGAAGTATTCTTGAAGAAGATTGCAAAATTCAAACAATTAACAAAGCTATAGTTTCCTTTCATATGTTCACAAACCTGTACACTCATTTCTTTTGATAGTTGCGTTTGAGGTTGTGTTTGGCTGGCTCACATCCTACAGGCACAGTCGCCATGAAGAACAGATGGAATGTGAGTTTGGGGCCCATATGATTTTATCTTATAAAATGGATAAAATACTATAGTTTCTATTGCCCATTCAAAAATGAAATATAATCCAACAGAGTGGTATAAGCTGTCCTAAATGTCAAAATTTGGAATGAATGACACTTCATAGAATTTTAATGCTGTATAAACAGTGACAAACTTTCAACCACTCAAAAAACACCCACTTTCTTACATGGAAAACTAACTCTTGGTGACAGCAATCACCAGAAGTGGCCAATCTCTTTTTCTCTACTGAGGGGTGATAAAGAGGGTCCCAACTCTGAACATCTGGAATTCGACAGTAACCTGAGCTGGTCTGATCCTGTTTGAGGTCTGAAAGTGGAAGAGGAATATCACACATGATGTTATTTCTGTGTTTCTCTTTGCTCTCTCACCAGCACTTTTAGACTCAGGAGCACATGCAGGCTTTCAGATTATCATAGCATGAGGCAAACTGAAGACACAAGTTTGAACTGTTGCTTTCATTGACCAGGACACTGCATTTTGATTTCTAACTAGTTCCCATCCAGATTGTTCCAGCAATGAAAAATGAAAAATGCACATGTACAGAAACACAGGACACACAAGGGCACAGGAAAAATATACAACAAACCTTGGCATTCTTTCCACTATCAAATACCTAAACATCGTGGTTTGTTTGATGACCACAAAATTGGATACTCATAAAACAAGACCAAAAATAAAGAATATGTACCCACTGGTGACTCCAATGGCATTCATTCAATGGAAGACCATGCTTTGTGTTTAAATAGGCTCCTTGAAGACATTGGGAATCTCAATACATTTCCTTATGTATTTAAGAATATGGAATCCTTTAATTTCTTTGTAATAATCATTTTCTTCACGAGAACATAAACAACATAAAGATTCAAACTCTGAAAAATTAGCATACTTGCTAAAACTTAAATAAGATAACAGCAATGACTGTGGTATAAAGAAAAAAGTCTCTGGTGATATATTTTTGGGGTTTTCTTTTATATGTTTCCTTGCTGTATTTTAGATAGTATCTCACTATATAGCCTTAAATATACTGGAACTCACTATGATCTGCCTGCCTCTGCCATGTGCCCCATGAGTCCTGATGCCGAGGATGTCTTTTGTCTTTTAATGTGCCACCTATCATCACTCTTCAATGGTCATGGACATTTCAGAAAGATATATATGCAATGGAATATACTGATTTTGGTATCACTGTTACTAATTTAAATAATTTCATACTATTTAACTTTTCATCAGATTTTACAGTCAGGTTTTTCATCTATGTTGATGGCAGAAATAGAAGCCTTGGAGACATGTGAAGAATGCTAATGAGGTTTTTCAGGAGAAGGGCCAGATGACTGAATTTCATTCTAATCGTCAGTTATCTGGTAGGTTGGCATTGGGCTGATAGTAATCAGTAATTGAGATCAAAATCTGTCAGGTAAAACATAGTTACATGAAGTGTGTGTTACATTCAGGAAAATGTGAGGCACTTGGAAATGCTCCATGTAATACGTTCTATAATACAAACTGTAGCTGGGGCTATGCACAGGTTATTGCACGAAGAATCTCATATTGTTATGAGTGACACCTGGTTCTATAATGCAAGTTGCTGCCCTCAGCACATTTTCACATCTACAAAGGAAAGTTTCAAGCAAAAGCCCTCAACCTAAAATATGTATTTATACTTCTACATCTATTGTATATCACATTTCTATTTATTTTACATATAGACATATTTTATCAACAAAGAAGTATGCATGCTGTAAAAATGTGAGTAGAAAATATGACGTAAATGAAGTTTTTAAATCACTTTTCATAGTTAATTTAGGATCAATTTCTTAAAAGTTTGGCTAAGCATGACAGCTCTGTTATGCTCAGTCACTATTTCAAAAAGGAATTTTAAATTCATTACCAATGGAGTCTAACTCACAACTCATATAACCTTCTTAATGGCTTTCTGTTTCCCTGTCATAGCCTTGCTGGTAGGGTTAGATTCCTACTCTTTAATGCATTTCAGTGGTTTCAATAGCTGTAGCCCTCAATGACAGACACATGTATGACAACCTCTGTTCCTTACATACTATTATTTTCCCAACTACAATTCACCTGCAGAAATTTTGACAAGCTTTTGTATTCTTGGTGGTAGTATTTTATTCAAAACTAAATGCTACAATAAGCAAATAAATATCCTTTGATTTTTGTAATGTACAGATCAGTGAAGGGAGCATTGAGTAGCAGTTAAGTGATGCCAGCATAAGTTCTATGTGCTGGATTCTTGTTTCACATATAACCTAATCCTCCCTGCCTCCTGACTGTCAGATAAATACACAAATAAATCATGTTGACTGAATTTTCTTAATTACACATTTAAAGAAATTACTTTAATTACATATGCATGGCTTTGTGTGGTTTAGTGCATATGGGTGCAGTGTCTGTGATGGCCAGAAGGAGGAGGGAGATTCCCAGGACCTGGAATTACAGCTCTTCTCTTCCTGAAAGTTGAGAACCCAACTCAGGTTCTTTCCAAGAGAAATATTAACTCCAACATCTGATTCATTTCTCCATCGCTTTAATTATACATTTTGTGTTTTGTGATATAAATATTGTTCATTTTAATATTTTCCTCAATCTAACGAAACATCTCAGGCAAGTATCCAGAGATTACATGCAGGAAGATGTTACTGAACTTCTGTTTCAGTACCAGTTGCAGTACAGAACATTCCAGGACTGAAGAGAGAACTTGAATACCTTGTAAAGGGTGCAGAGGGGAGAGAGCTGACCCAGTGACTCAAGGGGCTGAGCAAGAATGAGATGGAGCAAAAGCAAATGTAGGCCAGTTAAATACAGTGAAGAATAATGCCAGTGTGATTAGCAACAAGGACATCGAGGGTGTTTTCCAGATTTATGGCTTGCACACATGCATAAAGAAGATGATATTTTCCAAGTGAAAGCAGAAGAATCATACAAAATATCTAAGAAGTTACCCAATTCAGCAAGGGCTTGATGGACTCGTGGTGCCTGTGGGAGTTGGAAGAAAAGGCTTCCTGGACTAGACTACAGTTCTGGACACATGCCAATGCTACAAAATAAATGTAGAAGTCATTTACACACAAGTAGAGATGAAGACTATGGGCCACAATTAAAACACACAGGTGTTTCAGAACAATGATTCTTAGTCTTTACTTGGTCATATTTGATATTAAAATACTGGACCCTATTCTCACAAATGCCCATGTATAAATAAAACCAAATGTGCCACTTTAGGAATCTGATTGCCTCATAATTACTTCTGATTTACAGCAAAACAAAGTTGGAAGATCAACACAGATTTCTGATGGCTTAAGTTTAACTACAATTCTACCAAGCTTCATATTTTAAGAAATGAAGGACTAAGGGTGTGGCTCAGTTGATAGAATGCATTTCTATCATACATGAGTTCAGTCCTCAGCACTGCATAAATCAGAGTGCAGTTACACACAACTGTAGTCCCAGCACTGAGGAAGTGGAGGCTAGAAGGTTGTCCCTGGGTATGTAGCCAGTTTGAGACTAGCCTATGCTATATGAGACCCTGTCCCAAAAGAAGATTAAAAAATGACTGAGTTATTTAGAGGGATACTCTCTCTGCCTAGAAACATGGGGGAGGGTCTAGGCCCTGCTCCAAATGATATGACAGAGTCTGAAGAGTCTGGGTAGCAGAAAGGGGGTGGGATATGGGGTCAGTAGTGGGGGGCAGGTGAGGAGGGGAGGGAGAGGGAACTGGGATTGACACTTAAAACAAGCTTGCTTCTAATTTAAATAAAAAAGGAAAAATTGAAAAAGGAAAGACAATATAAATTGTTAATTTGGAAAGAGAAGAAAATTATGGAAAACATTGTCTAAAATCATGTGCTCAAGAGTATATGGGCACCAATGAATATATTCCTCTGGACATATGTGTTCATCTGTATGTAGGAACAAAGCAAATATGTCTCTATTAAATCTTCACCATGTGTGCTGTTCAGCAAACGAGGGTATGGTTTTGTAGTGTTGGAGAAATCCAAAAAGTCAGGATAAGAAGAGATAATTGATGAGTAAGAACTCTTGCAGGGCTGGGGATTAGAAGAAACTGAAGGGCTGTGGTCATTGTGAAGCGAATGGGCAATGTGCCAGATAAGAAAAATCTCATAGGATTGCCAAGGATTTGTGGCTCCCTCTAAGTCTGGATGCCATAAATTCTCCAGGGTACTAATTCTCAAGCTTGCCTGTATTTATCCTGTGGTGCACATGGACATGGGGACAGGGTCTGTAGCAGAGGACACAGAAAGCTGAATTACACCAGTGCTGCTCAGAAGGCAGGGGAATACAGGTGCAGCTGTGGAAATTTTTAGCTGTGTATGCCTTTGACACCAAGGCAGAAACATATATTTCATCTTAGATTGTGGGTGAGTGTTGACTGGATCAAGAATTCAGAAAAGCCAGAAGGCTCATACTAGTGACCCTGTGACACAAAGCTGGTAAAAGAGAAGTGAATATGTAGGTGTAGAAACCAATTCATTGCTGTACTTAGAGTAATGAACTTCTTTCCTTAAAATCATATGTGTCTTCAACATCATAAAATATAGTGGAAATCACATGTCTTTAAAGCATACTTGTAGAAATTGATTGTGAAATCATAATCCATTATACAATAATTTGTGCAACCCTAGATTCTTCCTAAGAATTATTTCTTTTTATTTTCTCTCTTATATTTAAATTGCTTTCTTCAAATATTAGTATTTCTGGAAACAAAGTTGCAATCATCTTGTGAAATGACTTTCCAATGCTGTTAACGCCATTTGGTGCTCAATAAATCAGAGCCCTTGAACTTAATTCTGCAGTCATAGCCCCACCTCTCCTTCTCTTTGCTGTCAGTATTGGGGTAAAGGCAAGTACCTGGACAGAAAGGTTTTAAGGACTTTTCAAATTGAAATGTGGTTTTTGTGGAGTTTTGGTTTTTTTGTTTTTGTTTTTGTTTTTATTTGGAGAAGATGAGAAAGCACAGGAAACTGGACCAAATTCATTCCCAGAAAATGAGATCCAGGATGAACTGTATTGAAGTTGAAGCTCAGAGTTCCTGGTCTTTTTTTTTTTTTTTTCATTTTACTGTCTGTGTGACATTGTACCAGCTCTTAAATATGGCTGTGCTTGTGAGGTGATAACAGGATGCCTATGAAACTGCTGAGGGAAATGCAGTTCAGGTCATATAGCTCCTGGCTTCTTCTAATCTCTTTAAAATCAAGGTACAAGGATCCTGGGTAGTGGGTGAAAACCACACAGGGTGATGGCATAAAAAAATCAGGGCTGATCAAAGAGTATAATGAATCAACACTGTGCAAAAACAGAAGGACCAGTTTAACTCAGACTTGTTGTTCCCATCTTTACATCTCTTGGTCAGGATCAAGAGAAATGTGGTCTTGACTCACTGTGTGTACATATCATATAGGCTTCAGATGGCTACAGAAAACTTGAGCCTCCCTTTCTCTTTCCCTGTGTTGAGAATGCAAATTTATAATTGCATTTCTGTTCTTTGGATACAGCACTGTCGTTAGGTTTGTCTTGACAAATCTGGTGAGTTGTTCTAATAATTCCACAAAAGGAGCCTGGGGACCCTCTGCCCTTTAGGGTGTCAAAGCAGAGGGCAGGAGGGCAAGAGAGCATTTTGTCCTTCACTTGGTGACCACTCACAGGACTCTTAAGCATTCCTACAGAGACAATAGAACTCTGAATCTGACCAGAGACCACACAACCACTAACCAACACCCTTTTTTCATTTAGCAATCACTCCTGGCCCATAACATTAAGGGCAAAAGCTTAGTGAGGTATATCTTTCAAGATGATGGTTTTAAGAGTGCTCTAGTTTTCCTGGTGTTTTAAACAAAAAATAGTTTTATAGAAAATGACAAACAAGTATTACACAGGTTCAAATAGCAGACTGTATTTCTGCTAGATATTAATTACAGAGCAGCAGACATTCATCTAACCATAGCCTTTAGAGATTAAAAAAAAACAATTTGACCAATATATACAGCTATTTGCACCTGTATTAGTTCATTTATTTATTACAAAGCAAATCGAGAGTAATTTATTACCATCAACCACATACTACAAAGCTGATACATTGAAATTTAAGAAATTTAATATAATCAAATGGATAATGAGAGGCACAACTGAATTCAATACCACTTTGCATAGATTGTTAAATTACAAACGTAATAATAACTAGTTATTAAAACATTGAACTAATTGAAAGGTATATAAAGAAAATAATAAAACATAGATAATGCCTCCATTGTAAATTTATATTTGTCTAAACATGAACACATTTACTTTAATTTCGAATAATGTCTTATGCACTAGACTGAAATGGCTTGTAATTATTGTCATTGTGTATCCTATATGACTTAATCTTCTCTATGCTTGTTTCCAAACAGCAACTTACAAATTATGGGTATTTACTAGTTCTCTAGAATATTTTTCATGAGAAGTAAGAAGAAATGAAACATTTTGAACAAAACTATTTTACTCTTACTATTTTAGTAGGTATTTATTTAAAAATTACTTTCTATTTTCTTATAAGAAAATATATTTTTATCATACAACATATCCTGATTCAGTTTCCCCTCTCTCTATTCCTCCCAGTTACTCCTCAATTCTCCTCCCATCTGGATCCACTCCCTTTTGGTCTCTCATTAGAAAAGAACAGGCTTCTAAGAAATAACTACCAAACATGACCCAATAAAATAAAATAATATGAATCAAAAACTATCATATAGAAGTTGGACACAATAAGCCACCAGAAGGAAAAGAGCCCCAGGAGTAGGCATGAGAGTCAAAGACCCACTCATTCTCCTTGCTAGGCCCCATTAAATATTTTAGTTTCATTTTCTCTACACATTTGACAAGAACACGTTTTCAAAACATTGATTTTTCCCTTATCCACTTGCAATTCAAGCCTCACAGAGAGCTCCATGTTATTGTGTTTCCCATGATTATTTTGCCTTGATGAAATAGCAATAGTTTACATTAGTATTAATTTGAAACCACTTGTAAGTAATCTTAGTTTGTGAGAATTGAACTTTTGATACTCTGTACTGTGACTTTATGTTTAAGAAACACTTTAGAATCATTTATCTTTTTTAATTACATAGAAATGAAAAGTTTGAAGCTTCCCAGCACAAGGAAATGTTAAACATAACACGTAAGGGGATAAGAACCCAATTAACCTCCCTGATCCTTGTATTGTGTGAAGAAATACCAATTTCACATGGTATCCCCAGGAAATGCAAAATTGTTATGTGTCAATAAAGGTGGGAAAAGTCCAGAAGATGGAGATTTGCACATGTAATGAAGTCTGTCTCCACAGTCTCTTTTCTGTTTTGGTATGTCTATACTGTACCTTAAATTGAAAGTTTTGCTTACTATTTTAATTTCAAAATTAAAATTTAAACCTGTCATTTAACCTGAAGGGGTTCCACAGGACTATTTAAATCAGGTAATTCCCAAGAACAGCATTCCATCATCTAATAAAAATTTATGCTTTCACTTTGACTTGTGTTTTAGGACCCCAGGGACATTAATTAATTTTATCATAAGAATCTGTATAATGAACTATATTATTTAATTGGCTATGTGTTGTTAAGAAATGTTCATTTATGGCTCTTATATTTAATCTGAAAACTATTAGGTGCCATTTTTTGGGAAAGCTGTGAAGATAAACTTTTTTTCTGAATAATAATACTTTTATTCAAATTATTCTATGCAAATTTATACCACTTTTCTACTAAACCATTTTATTTTTCTCCTTAACTCTGATGATGCCATTTATATCTTTTCTGCATACCATGTACAATGCTTTTCTATAAAATGTATGTCCTAAAATTTACTGGCTCACAGGAATGTCCCTCATCATCACCAAATAAAAATCAATGAACAAATGGTAAATCCAATGCCCTACACATCCAGCTGCCAGGATCTTCACAAAAGCCTACAGAGAGGACTGCCTGATAAATAACAGTTTTAAAAGGTGATCTAAGTCAACAATTAGAATATAGATAATGTCTAGAATCCAATAAAATTCAATCAAAAGAAAGCAAAGCATGCTTAGGGAAATCCAAACCAGAGATATGACAGAGGTCAGAATTTATCTGGAAGTAATTTTAAGGGTGAAATAACCAATCTATATCAATTACAATTTATTGTTTAGGAAAAACTCATCAAAATGAAATCATAGTGCTGAAAAATGCAATACTATAAAATAAAAGTTCAACGAATGGACTTCAGAACCAAGAAGACTGATGATAAAATCATGCAATTTGAGGACAGACAAATGAATTGCTCAGTCCAAACAACAGAAGGAAAAGACACTAAAAATGAGCAAAGAGTAGAATTAATACCAAATTTGCTTTAAGCTCTCCCAGAACAGTACTCATATCTACTCTAATTGAAACCAGGTTAGTATAAAACAAAAACAAACAAACAGCAACAAACTGCCAATAGGTTTCCAATAAATCTTCAACAAGATACTAAGCAAAGATATCAAAGCAAAATGTGACTTAAGGGTTAACATCTATATTTAACATCTATATTTAATGAATACAACAGAGAAGGAAGATGGTCATTGGTAAGACCAAGAACTTGTGACAAACTCACCAATCATGATTTAAAGAAAGAGAACTCTAGGTAGGAGAGCAACAGAATGGAATTTTTTCACTTTAGTGAGCATCATTCATTCAAAACTGCAACTACAGAACACATGCACAGTTAACATGACTGGAGTGAAGGATGGCAGTGCAGGATGCTGAGACAGGGTATTTAATCCTTCTTCATATTGAATGAAAGAGACTAAGAGCCTCTTTGGGACACAGGACACAAATGCCTGTCTTAAAAAACAAACAAACAAACAAAAAAACACCAAAAACACACAGGACGTCCTTTGTATACAATATTGCTGAATTTCACACTTTTTTTTTTACTATGCAATATCTTGTTCTCTTTTATTGCTAATTTTTGCCTTTTATTGAAATCATTATACTGTGAGCAGTGTGTTATGTTTCCTTACTGAGCTGTATCTCATGTCCTAATTTTTGAATCACCAAAAATGTTGTGATGTCAGCAATCAAGAGCTATTTTTTACTTTTGTGGCATAGAAAAAAATGGTCTTTCTATGTGTCTTGGGGATCTACCTTCTCCCCACACCATTAGCTTATGCCTTAATATTGGTATCCCCCAAATGCACTATGCTCTGTTCTGGAGGGGCCTGCCTAGTGTTTATGAAATAATAAATCTGAAAATTTCAAACTGCAGCCATTTTTCTGTATAGATTTCTAAATAAAATTCTGCAGATTAAAACACAATAGTTATAAATAATTCCCACTGAGAGGTAGAAGCTAAACACAGCAGCTGCATTGAGCTTTCACTTAAATATTTATAAGCCCCATGAGATGGATCACTAGTAATTTCCCTGTATTTGGTAAGTGAGCAGCAGCTTCAAATGCAAGCATTAACTCAAAATTTACAAATGTCATAATCCATGAAGAAGATGACTGTGAATTTTTAAATAATAATTGAATGCAAAAAAAGGAGTTCTTGTGATTTGTAAGCAAATAAAATGGCTTTAAATTATATAAAAAAAGATGTCTTAGTAAATCACCTGTCTATACTTCCTAGAGTAACAAATCCTGTTACCCTAGGAAATTTCTAGTGAAATGGTTCAAATGTGAAATATACAGAAAAATACAAATCCTAGAAAAGAGAAATGTTTGAATGTATGTAGTCATAGTTTTTCACAAATAATGACATGGAGATTTAGCTTAGGCTCATCCCACTAGCTCTTATATAACTTAAACTAACTCATTTATATCGATCTACATTCTTTCATGTGGCTTGTTTGTTCATCTCTCCCTACTGCCTACCCTGCTTCCTCCACATTTAGCTGGCAACTCTGCCTTCTTCCCAGAGTTCTCTCTCTGCCCAGAAGTCCCACCTGTCTCTCCTGCCTAACTATTGGTCATTCATCTTTTTATTACACTAATCACAACAATCATGTTCCCACAGTGTGCAAATATCCCACAACAGATGTAGGGTGTAGATCTGTAACCCCAACACTGCAAAGGCAGTAGACATAAGAATGATGAAGTCAAGGGCAGTTAGATCTACAGAGTGAGATCCTGTAGACAGAAATGGTTTCTACCTCATTATCATCCTTGTGTAAAGATTTAACCTGGTTTTTATGTGAATATTTTGCTGTGGTGAGGGGTTTTTAAGCAATGGTATTATTTTTATTACCCAATCACATTATTTAAAGCACTATTGGTTTATTAAATATTTCCCATTTCCACCTTATTTCATTTCTAAGGTGCTTTTAAAGCAGAGATGCCCATTAAAGCAAATTCAACCTCAACCTGGGCTATATGTGCCTAAGCACATGTGTGTATCCTCATATATAGTCACACTTACACACATGTGCATTTGCATACAAACATGCATACATATAACACATATACACAATGGAAAAGCATGCAAAGAAAAATCATAGTGAACAACTCTGGTTGTTCAACATGGTACTATTTTACATGAGGTCAGATGTATTGATTCTTGATCTGAAGCAGAGCAGGAAAACCTGCATTCTTTAAAGGCTGTCTATAACTCACTTTAAGAAACATATGGAGAAATGAGGAGTCACATCAAGACTGTTAAGAAGGATGTAAGGCCTTACAGGTATTAGAAAGGCAAAATAATCCCATTTGCTTTGAGTTCTATTCCTTTTTTTTCTTTTCCTGTTATATACAAAGTGTGAACTCAGGTGCTCCATTTGATTTTGCTTGGTTTGTACAAGTCTTGATGGTGTTAATTATAAGGAGGCCTCCCCCAGCAAATCCTCATGAAAATCATTAAGAAAGTGCTGTGTGCTTCCAGAAAAATTGAAAAGGTTGCTGATTGGCCAATGCTGAAGGTTTATTTACATAAATCGTGACCCCATTAACTAAATGCTTTCTCCCTAAATAGCAGCAATTTTAGACTTGAATTATCTAAATAATTGACTCAATTCTTCATCTTGGCTCGCCAGTGTACACACAACCTTTGACTTAAAGATGAATATGAGCTTTTGTGAGTTTAGCTGACATTTCCAAATTACTTATTTTCTTAGTGATTTTTATCTAATTAGAGTCATAATCTGTAATAACTTATGTTCCTTAACCCCACAGCAATTCAAACCATTGCTGGTTTTATGCTCAAATTCCAATCCACACACTGAGTATCAAGAGAAGTTGGCCAGAGTAGCAGAACAAAGTTGAAAAATAAGACAGTGTTTGGTTTTTTTTGTTTGTTTTCCCCAACAAATAAAATAAAGTGGAAAAATCGTTGTTTTATGGATCTAGAATTATGGAAATTTTAAAGTGTGCACTTCCAGCAGCAGTTATGACTAAGTCAGTTTATTACTTTTGCACCATTGATATTGGACCTAACAGGATAGAGAAAACAAAAATGAAGAAAAAGATGTCCCCTACTCATACATCAGCCAGAAAGCCAGATGCATGTTCTTCTGATTGAAGTGATTTTTCAGTTGATTTCTTGGATTTCATTCCCAGTATTTTCTGTCTTAACTTGGAGGAGTAGGAGGGGGTGTTCTTTTCTGCGATTTTATGGCTAGTGTTCTTGCTAACTTAGACAACAGTAATTAGTCAGAAAACAATGTTATACTACAATGTAAACTTTCCCAGCCCAGAAAAGGAGATGTGGAATTTTTCTTTATCTAGAGCTTGGCCCCAAGTTTCTAATTTTTCTCGGACCAGATTTCCAATGCATGTTCATCCCTCAACAGTCAGTGCCACCCATGATTAATTGAGTTGTTTGGGGTCCCTATATACATAATACATTAACCATATGTTTGTGTTTTGGCTGACTCTGTTGTGGCTCTCAGCAGGTTCTCTGTCTCTGGTAGGTTGTGGATCACCTACTAATAGCAGAAACAACCGGAGGTAGTTGGGATTATATGGTTTCTGTCCTACTACTTAGGATTGAATTAAGTTACAGGGTCTGGCTAAGAAAGTTGAGTTCATAAGGACAATGTGTGATTTGTTTCTCCTATATTAAGAGACATTTAGATTTTGAATGCATGTATAAAGAAAATGCAGGAAAAGGGTGACTGCTAGTGGGAGTACAGGCTCGTCCAGTGGCATGGAAATCTGTGTGTGAGATTATTATAAAAACTAAAAGTAGAACTGCCTCTGACCAGCTATACATCCCTAGGCACATACACAAAGGATGCTACGCCCTGTCACTGGGATGCTTGCACATTAATGTTTGTCACTCTGCTTTTCACAATAGCCAAGAAGTGGGATCATCTTAGATGCCTGTCTGGATAACTTCAGGGTGGTATATACACAGAATGGAATATTATTCAGCCATTAGTAAAAATTTAAGAAAATCTCAGGAAAAAAGATGCATCTAGAACTCATTAAATGAAATGAGGTGGGGCTGAAAAGATGGCTCAGTGGTTGAGAGTTCTGATTGCTCTTCAAAAGGCCCTGAGTTCAATTCCCAGATACCACATGGTGGCTCACAACCATCTGCAATGAGATCTGGTGCCTTCCTCTGGCCTGCAGGCCTACATGCAAGCAGAACACTGTATACATAATAAATAAATAAATAAATCTTTTTAAACATTAAATGAGGTAATCTCAACTCCTACTACATACTGTATGTTTTTGCTCATAAACAGGTCCCAGCTTTTTTTATACATACATGTACATGGGAGTGAGTATGGATACAGATTATAAAATTAAAATACGTGCCATGAAATGATGAGAAGAGGTTTTTAGAGGGCTTAAGGAGGTTATGAATACGTGAAACATAAAAGAAGAAAGAGGTTCAATGAAGATGGAATGGTACTGGTGCTGGGAGATGTGGATGAGTGACAGGAGGGGGAAGAAGATGAAGAGAAACACAGCATATGTGGAAATGTCAGGAGGAATTCTAATACTGTATTCTAATTTAAAAATGGAAGTGTGGGAAGTGTGTATACACACACACACACACACACACACACACACACACACACACACACACATATCACGGCTTGGCTTTACAGTGCTGTTTTGCATTGATTTCCACTTTGTATATGGATTTTGATTCAGCTTTTCATCTCCACCAACATGCTCTACTTTAGGTGATACTGAAAGTTTTTCCTGTTGCCAACCATGTTCCTTAATGGAGAAGTAATGCCAGCACTGGATTTCTAAGAACACTTTACCACAGTACTATAAAGTTGGATCTAAGATTCTCAAGGACATGATAGAGTCTTGCTCTCCCTCTGATGGCCTCACGCATAGCTACACTTCCTGATGTTTCTGGAAGCTTCAGTGATTCCTAGTTTCTGAAAAGTCTTCCCAGTATCTACCTCTCTCCCCTTTGTGAACCACCTGTGGCTTTCTGTGAACAAATGCTCCTATTATAACTCCTCTCATCCCTGGTTAAGGAGCTGTCTCTGACTCCATAGGAGTTCATCCTGCTGTATAAAACCACACACACTGGGTCAGTGATCAGAACTTGAATACACATTTCAGGCAGGTAACACATCTCTCAGCATACCTACACTTGCCCACAATAGCTTCAATAGAGAAACAAGCCTCTTAGTTCAAAGTTTAACCCTTTTACTGATGTCTATGTAGTGTTAGGATAGGTGACCACCTCTCAGAGGAAAAATAAGTTTCCTTAGAACTTATTTTACATTTATCATTTCTATAGTAATTTTTCCTTTGATATGTAGCCCTAGTCACAGAAGGCAGTGGCCTAAGAAACACAAAAGAACAACCAGTCCAAAACTGGAGTACAATGATACCCTCTGGGTACTTGTAGGTGAAATGTAAAGATAAAGTGTCTATGAAGGAAATTGTTTCAGGAACAGGTACAGAGCCAGGCAATTGCCAATGCAGCACAAAAGGCAGGAAGTGGGATGTATACCAGCAGGAAGAGGTGGTGACAGGCCATGGAAGAGAGAAGGTGAAGACAGGAGAAAATCAGGAAGTGATAATGAACAAAATGTATTTTGATAACTGTGAAGACATTTATGAAGCAAGACTGCTTCTGACATGCTTTGGACTGATAACAATGGTTGGGAAAAAGAATGAATGACTGAAAGCCTTGAGTGGCTTATTGGTAAGTTCAGATTTTAACCTATAGCTCAAGCCAAGCATGACCCATATTTATCATATGCCTGAGCCATTAGGTTCCCTTGTACAGAGAGTCACGACTTTCTGTTAATCTTCTTTAATTGAAAATACCAACTTTCTACTTATGATGTCACTAAGCAAGTCCATTGCTCTTGATGTCTTGGCTTTTTGCTTTTTTGTTTTTAGCCAAATTCAGTTTTGATTGTGTAGAACTTGAGGCTGAAGAGGAGATGGCTGTGTTTAAAACCACCTGCTGCTTTTGCAGAGGATGGAGTTTAGTTTCCAGAACAGTTTCCAGGCAGCTCATGAGTGAAACTCTGTGTCTGCAAAAGAAGAATGAACAAATTACTGGTTGGACAGAGTGGAAGACAGTATTGGTTCTGGCACTAACAGTCCCTGATACTGGGCCATTCATCACTGTTAGATCCCTTTAATGGCTAGGTTTAATTGTCAACTAGAAACAACTTAAAGTTACCTCAGAGAAGTGTGTCCATTGAGGAATTACCTGTAGTACCTGTTGATCTATGGGAATGTGTGGGGAAGATCATCTTGTTGTTAGTTGATATAGGAAGAAACAGCAATTGTGAGTGCCATCATTCCCGAGGCAGGGAAGTCTTGGACACTGTAAGAGAGAGAAAGCTAACAGAGTGAGTAAGCAAGGATCTATGAGTTAATTATCTCTCTGCTCTTGACTGTGGATGTGGTGTATTAAGTTTCTACCCTGACTTTACTGCACTACTGGGCTGTGACCTGGAATTGTAAGATGAACAAATCCGTTTTCCTGATATTTAGTTTTTATCAAAATATTTGATCACAGCAACCAATTGAAAGTGGAACATAGCCTATTTCAGATTCTTTGCCAGGGACCTAAGCTTTTATTTTAGGAAGCTTCAGAAAACACCTATAAAGGAAGGGCATATCAGCTGTTTCTAAACATTTGCTTGTTGATATGATTCTGTGGTTTTTCTGCTCTTTCCAGTCACTCTTGTCAATTTGTGTCTTTTCTTTATGACTCACATTAACTTAACTTTACTCTAACACTGTTGCTCCATACAGTGAACTTGTCTTGTGTTAACTTTATGCCACTGTGGTAACCACAGAGAGCACAATCACCTTTGCAGATGATAAGTAAATGATGACTGCTCAAATGTCCCTGAATTTTTTATATCAGTTATCCTGAAGTGCACATTTGTTCATTGTATAGATAAATGCTCTCTTTTAAACATTACTAAAATATGAGATAATGATAGTTCAGTTAACATCCACTCTACAAAGAATTCTTATTGCTAGATGTCATGCTGAACTGTGAGACTGAATTCATTGTTCAAGAAAACCAACTAAGCATCAGTGTTATTCAAGGTTCATACTAAGGCAGATAATTTATCTACTATGCACAAATGTGCAGAGTTTTTCACCACAATTTCTTGTTGTAGCATAGGGTATTGTGAACGAGGAGACTGTACCTCATGAGGATAAATGACACCAGTCTGTATTTGCACATGTTACATCTTGTCTGGACCACCCACCTGGTGGGTAATTTCACTCTGGGTGGTGGTGTGTGTGTCACTGGGAACTGACCCTCCTGCTGAGAATGACTAAAACTAAAAATAAGATGAAAAAAATGTCAACTTTGAAAGTACTTTCAGGACTATTTTCCAATGTTGAGGTCAGTGGTTTGCCCTTAAACCCATAATTCTTGGTCTGTTTAAAATACTGTCTTGTCTGTTATTCATCACCTTGCTTCCCTGAGCACTTTGAACTCTCTCATAAGGCCAGTTCATGTAGAACAGCATCAGCTGGTGTGTCAGCAACTGTTCTAAAATATCAAACTCACTTGGAGTTGACTAAATGGGGAAAAAAAGATAAAATAGTAAGGTCTGTGTAGATGCACATCCTCCCACAGTTCCTGTGCTCTGTGAATTCCTATGCAACATACTTAAAATGTAGCCCTAGCCCCTCCATGAAAGTCAACATTGGGGTGAAAAGGCTGGGGACTTGGACATTTGACTCAGTTCTGAGAGAAACAGCCACAGGTTTTGTACCTGATAGTCTACGGTTTCCAAATTGGGGATGAGGATGCCAGCAGAATGTGTGCAATAAGGTAAGTCTTATAGAATTATGATAATTAAGACTGAGCTAGCAGATGAGAAATCCTAGTCATTGGCCAAGCAGCATTTGTACATAATAAAAGTCTATGTGTATTATTTTGTTAATCCACATGGCGGGCAAAACTCAAGCGGGTGATGGAAAGATTTATCGTAACAAAGATGTAAAATTATTTTCAGCCAATAAGTGAACCAAGGAGATGTTTTCAGATAAAAAAAAAAAGTCAACAAAAACATTTACAAAACAATGTTGTTTTGTTCAAGTTATAATTCAGAGAAACCTAATATCCTGATAAAATGAAAATAAGCTTGCATTTGTTAATCTTATTGTTTTGTGAAATCCTAAGTCAGGAGATAATTAGAAAAAGTGAAGAAAGTGTATGAAATGTGAGTGGGCTTGATGAAGGGCTATTTCTAGATTCAGAGACACTCAAGGACCTTCTCTGACTTATCTCTATAAGGTTTAAAACTTTGAGTCCTGGCCTGTCCTGGATTAATCACAATGAGAATTATATTAGCTTGGAAAATGCCCTTTCCAGGGGCCATGTGATAGAAAAGTTGCACACAGGCACAGCTGAAAAGTGAATAAAGAGTGTACACACACAACTGCAATGTACAGCTAGTGGGATGCTGGCTGTGCTCCTCTATGTTCAGGATGTAAAGGCTTCCAGACTAGCGGCAGCATGCACTCTGATGACAGCCCTGGTACATGTTGGAAGGCCATTATCCTTATTTACTCCAGTGAAATAGGGACACAACTCAGTTTTCAGGGATTGCTCAATAGGCAAAGTGAGACAAAGTGTACAAAGTGTAGAAACTGGGTGAAAAGTTAGCACCTATGTTTATCATCATTAAACTATTAAGTCTAAACTATAGAAGATGATTTCTCCTCTGAGTATCACTATGTCAGCCTATAATTGAGAGGGAGAAAACTCCATAATGGGGACATAGCCAATTCTTCTTTATGATCTCTCAGTTTCCTTCAGTTCAGTATACAAGATGCTCCTGCACCTCAACATTGTCCACTAGGAAATGAAAAGGGGGTACTCTAATTAAAATGCAAGTCTCAATGTAACAAAAATTGTAAAATTTAGGTTCAAACCTCTAGTTTTGTGTTAATAATATAAACCTAAATAGCTGAGCCATTAGTCCATAAATCATAAGGATTATAAGAGGGATACTCTCTCAGCCTAGACACACGGGGTAGGGTCTAGGCTCTGCTCCAAATGCTATGATAGACTTTAAAGATCCCCATGGAAGGCCTCACCTTCCCTAGGGAGAAGAAAGGGGATGAGGTGGGGGCTGGTAGGGGACAGGGGAGGAGGGGAGGGTGAGGGAACTGAAATCGACATATAAATGAAGCTTGTTTCTAATTTAAATTAAAAAAGGAAAAATAAAAATGTAATGTAAAAAAAAGATTAAAAAGGAACCACATTAATTCACTTCTTCTAAGTCTATTTCAATTCAAGGTCAACACTTTCGCCACTATATTCTGTGATATTTAAAGACAATTGATAAAATTTCAAAAATATACCCAGGTAACTTGAAAAATGTGATTTATATGAAGATCTTTTTAAAGTAAGAATTTTTGAATGCTAAATGCAATAATACAATAGTACTTAGCTCTTACTTTCTTCCTTCCCTCTCTCTTCCTCTCTCTGTCACTGTCCCCACCTCTCTCTCCATCATTCCATTTCTAGGAAGCAATCTGTTTTCCCACCAAAGTAAATCCTCTTCTGCATCCTCTTTTGCTGTGTGAATGTGGTTGTGTGGGCAGGGATTGGAGCAAGGAAGTACTTAGTACTTAGCATTTAACTTGTAGATCCTTCCGACCCAATCCTAATTGTACAGAGAGGCAATTTCACTCCCTACCCCCCCCCCGCCCCCCGCCCCTGCCTCGTGATGCCTGTTTCTAGACACAGAGACAACCAGAAGGGAAAACATTACCTTTTAGGAAATATCCCATATACTTGAAGGGATGCTTTGTTTTTCCACCTTTGGTGTCAGAAACCCACTGCAATCTCAGTTGCTCTAAGAGAGTTCTGATCATTCAAAAACAAATTGTGTGCATTAAATAGGCGTATGGGAGTGTTTAAAAGCAAATATGTAATGAGCAACAGGGCTCTGCTCCATTGTTGGTTTAATAAGCACACGCATGCGCGTTCACACACTTTGAGTACCAGCTATGCACATTTAAAAGTTTGCCGGTAGAGCACAGACGGAGACAAATGTTGCTTCTGTGTGAGTTTACATACATTCGAATTTTGTTGGCTCAGTTTTTAAGTCTTTCATTTGTTTTTGTTTTTTTTTAATTTCTCTTAAACCTTCTCCCTGCTATGATATGTAGATTAAGCAAACATCTTCACAACTGGCTTGGGACCCGAAGTGCTCTTTCATTTAGAAATTCACTGATGAGATCATTCTCCAGAGAGGACCTGTGAAATGGATCCCTTCATGTGCCTCCACAGTGTTCTTTCTGATAGTTCTTTAGTTCAGATTATACTGCATTACTAAACCGTTCGAGCTCAGTTTCCTAGGCCACTTTCTTCTGAGTTATCTGATTCTGATGTAGTCTCATGTCCAGTGATACTCCTAACCTTTTGAAATCCGATTCATTATTCAGTAGGGTTCTGTTCCACTATCGGTTCAGTTAATTAGACTCTGCATGATTTAATTTGTTCTCAAAGATGCAATCCAACAAGCCAGCGCTGAGTACTTAAAACACAGTAGGTATTACACTATTCAGAGAAGGCTTAATGTTTCCTACAGGGGCAATATGGAAACTGTGGCATAAGAACTGTTCAGGTAATCAGTGAAGTAATGAGCAAATGGCATTTTATAGTGTGGCATACAGGAGGATAGAGAAACTCACGTCTTAATTGGACTTAAGTTGTAGAAAACTCTGCAAGGAAGTATGCAAGTTGCACAGGTAAGATCCAGTGCTCCTCAGAGAGGAGCTTACCCCAGGCTTAAAGGTGACGAACCAAACTTGGACTGAACCAAGCCCTCTGAATGTGGGTGACAGTTAGGAGGCCTGGGCAAACTATGGGACCTCTAACAACTGAACCAGTATTTGTCCCTAGTGCACAAATGGACTTCAGGAGCCCATTCCCTATGGAGGGATACTATTTAAGCCCAGATACACGGAAGAGGGCCTAGGCCCTTCCCCAAATGATGTGACAGACTTTAATGATCCCACATGGAAGGTCTCACTATCCTTGAGGAGTGGGTGGCAGGGTGGGTTAGGGGGGTCAATGGGACGCATGGGAGGATGGGAGGGCAAGGGAACTGGGGGATGATATGTAAAATGAGACTGTTTAAATTTAAAAAATCAAATTAAAAAGAGAGTATAAATATTTTTTTCCTTTTTTCAGATTTTTTTATTTGAATTAGAAGCAAGATTGTTTTACATGACAATCCCAGTTCCCTTCCCCCTCCCATCCTTCCCTACCACCCCCCTCTCACAACTAAAACCCTACCTATCACATATCCTTTCTGCTCCCACTGGATGGTGAGGCCTTCCATAGGCTGTCATCAGAGTCTATCACATCCTTTGGGATAGGGCCTAGGCCCACCCCTGTGTGTCTTGGCTTGGGGTCTATTCCTCTATGTGGAATGGGCTTCCAAACTCCACATCTATGCTAGGCATAAAGACTAAACCACTACAGGAGGCCCCATAGATTTCCCAGGTTTTCTCACTGAAACCCATGTTCCTGGGGTCTGGATCAATCCCATGCTGGTAGGCTTTTTTGTCACTAAATCTAATTTTTTTTAATCAAAAATGATGCAGTGCTCGTTTGTGTGTGTGTGTGTGTGTGTGTGTGTGTGTGTGTGTGTGTGTGTGTGTGTAAGCTGGAGAAGTGAAAGAAAACATTGTATTCAGATAAATATGTGACAATACTCAAAAATAACAAGCACTGAAATTTGTGAAAGGAATAGATTTTCCAATGTTCTCATTGCAGAGGTAAAATTGGTGTGCAAGACATGTTGTTTATGCTAACTGCACATATTGTGGTAGCCATTTCATTGTATACATATAAGTGTGTGTGTGTGTGTGTGTGAGTGTGTGTGTGTGTCTGTGTGTCTGTGTGTCTGTGTCTGTGTGTCTGTGTGTGTTTGCACCACATCATTACATGGATTAAATGTGCTCATTTGTTCCTTATTTTCACCTAAATAAACCTGGAAAAGATAAGCAAATCAAAATCATTTAATTTCATTTCAATTTGTAAATCAATAAAATTATTCAGCTTCCTTGAGTCCCATTTGATAAGTCCATCAATGAATTGTGCTAACTCTGCAGCTGTGTGATGCTCTATTATCTACATGGCTCCATTTCTGCTTTAGTCTATGTGTTTATAAGATGAAAATAGTGCTGTTACAAGTCTATGCATGTTGTCTTTCTGTTATGTAAGAAAAGGGCTTTCAACAGGCCTTCACATACTTTTAGTTAGCAATAATTATACTACAGGCCACTGGACACTTATTGCTGAAATACATGTTGAAATATGGGTATTGTACTTATGTAATCTACATAAAGATACATGCACACGGACAGGAGGTCTAGGGTCGGGGTTAGTCTTCCAAATAGCAGTATCATCTACAGTGTGTTATGAAGTCATAACTTGTTTTTTTTTTCTTTTGGTTTTTTGAGACCGGGTTTCTCTGTGTACCTTTGGAGCCTATCCTGGCACTTGCTCTGGACACCAGGCTGGCATTGAACTCACAGAGATCCGCCTGCCTCTGCCTCCCTAGTGCTGGGATTAAAGGCATGCACCACCAATGCCAGGCCATAACTTGTTTGACAGGCACAATCTTCTATATGGACTTTGGAGCCCAAGAGCTCTAAAGAGGAAAGTGAATAGGGCATTTTTGGCCATGATTGGCTTGTCAACTCTGTAACATTAAATATACCATGAGTTCATCCCTCGCCAAAGCTGATCCCAAGTGTGAAGTGGCCAACACACAACGTAGTGTACACCTTGAATAGCCAACAAAATTAGCTGAGCTGTGTGGAAAGGGATACACAAAATGAAATGCACAATGTATGCAAAATCGTAAGTGAAAGAACCGTTCATTAAATTAATTCAATCATTTAAATGCATAATTATATAAAGCAAAAAGCATTGTTAAGTAGTATGATTGAAGTTATTATTACCCATTGAAATATGAGAATCTAAATACAATATAAAAGCCAGAAGAAGTGTCAAAGCATGAGTTGGGGGCTGGAGAGATGCCAGAGAGGTTAGAAGTGCTTCATGCTCTGGCAGAGTATCCTAGTTTGGTTCCCAGCAACATATGCCACCTGTCATTCCAGTTCCTGGGGATCCAATAACTTCCTCTAGCATTTGTGGGAATTCACACTCATGTGTACACACCTTCATAAATGCATACACACATAACACACATAATTACAAATCAAATATTTTTAAAAAAATATGAGTTGGAATTTTAGAATCTAAGATCAAAGTAATTTTATCAGGAAAGCCTATTTGAGTAAATCTGAGTGAAGCTAGGAAGCGGGTCACACTAAACCAAAGTTATGTTTTTGTCAGGGATATAAATGAGGGTTCAGATCACTACACAAATCCAACAAGGTCCTAGGCAATCTGCACTGCTATGTACATTCACACACATAAACACACATACATATTAACATTCTAATAATAGATTTAGTAAACACTGAGAAGCAACTACTGTGGTAAGTTAACTTATTTCATAAAGAAAATTCAAGTTGAGAATGGAAAGTAATAAATACTGGTGAATCACACATTTTGTATTATAAGATAAAGTCTTACTGATCAACTAAAACATGAATGGAGAGTGGGAGATAAAGACAGATATGTTTGACTATGAGGAGGACATATATTCATGTGGAGAAGAGCAGGGCAACAGATCTGGAGAGGGTATACTACTAAGATATGCATATTGAGTGATGAAGAGCAGGAAGCTATGATACCACCATCATGGAAGCTATGATATCACCATTGACTGAATCAGGATATTACCAATAAAGTTGGTACCACATGAAGATATGGCAGAATATGGACATGGCAAGACATAAGCTGTGCAATGTTACTGACTGAGTGTAGAATACAGTCTCCCTGGAAACAGGAAAGGAAGTTAAATACCAGGGAGGATGGCAATGTAGTGAACAGTGAAATGTTATTCTGAGCATGCTGTTAAAATGTAGGCAAGAAATTGGCAGGTAATTTGGAGATTGAACATCATTGTCTGTAATCTCAACATTTGGGAGGGTGAGGAAGGAGAATTGTGAGTTTGAGGATGGTTAGTTTACATTGTCAGGTAGGTTGAAGCCAGGTAGAACCACAGAGCCAAGGTATGTATCAAAAAAGTAAAAAGCAAAGAGGAGGAGGGTGGTTAGCTTATGGTTATGTCAAAGCTTCTTAAACCAGGTTGTGAAGCTACATGTAGGTTACAAACTCAAGCTGGGACTCACAAAAACTTACCAACAGTGAAGCTTTCTCAATATATAACAATCAAAAACCATCTCAGTATCAATCCAAGGAGGATTCAACAGCACGCACCTTTGGTGTGTGGTGTCTTCACTGCAGTCTTGGTTCTGCAAACACATGCACAGTTCACCTATTTTAGCATCTATTCCCTCAAGAGTGATTATCAGTAAACATGTTCCCAGAGGCATTTGAAATTTCTGTTCGCAAATGGTCTTGTGTTAGGACCAGTGGAGAAAATGATGTCAAAGATGACTCCAAAATGTATGCCTGAGTGACAAAAAGGACGAATCAAAGTTTTTTATCTGAGGAAGGAAGGTTCTCAATGGGGCTTCAATAAACATTGGAAATTGCTTTGTTCTCATTTATTTTCAGATAACTAATCTGTAGCCAGAATGTTCAGCCTTGGAATGGCACTTTTTGTTTTGGTCTGCCACTGGAGAGTTCTCTACTAGAACTCTCTCCTTTATGTTTACAACAAGCCTTGCTCTGTGTTATGGAAAGCGTGAAATGATTACTATTTATACTGCTGTGGCTATTAATCATTGAACATAATAATTTCAATAGGCTAATCTACTGATCCTATCAGCTGTGTCATTCCACAACAGTTTCTTCTATGATATCCCTTTCAAAACCGATGTTGAATGTAATCATGGAGGGAGCACTGGGGAGTGTGGTGCTTTCAGAGGTGAACAATGCCATTGTGAAACGGAGGTTGCCTTTCCTGCCCTCCAAACCTTTCACCATGTGTCTTGTACTTATGAGCAAGATCTTCCCAGCTTGTTATCAGAGTAGTGCATTTCTGTGTGTAATAAGAGGCCATAGATGATCTACTGAAACCTGGTCTGGGACAGCATCAGTGGGCTGGCTTTTATCCCATCTCATTACTCCACTCTCCTTCTCCAGGAACCTGTCATTTATGATTGGATGTCAGATGTTGGGAATTTTACTTGGCCAGAAGTTTTATGTTCTTATATATCTGTAAATACTGGAAATCATACTGTGATGGATTTTAGGTGTTTGGAAACAATTTAATCCCTTGAATTTCCCCTTTTAAGACTTTGTAGTCTGTATCTGAGAAATAGTGTCCAAATTTTTTAATATAGATCAATTGTCACATAGCTCAATGCGCTGTGACTAAGGAAGTTGTCTCTTATTTCTGGCTATCAGACACTGCAATTTCTTCTCACACCCATGCTTCTTAGACCATGTAGACTATCCAGAGGCAAGTTCGGAGTTTCCTTTGCTGCCTCCTCCTCTCTGGTAACCTTTGAAGAAACACACATCACCTTGGCTTTTTCAGCTTTGCAGCTCCTGGCATCTCCCTCTCCATGCTAAGGTCCAGGCTTTCTTGCACCTCAGTTAATTTTAAGGTATCATTAATTTTGTTGGATCATGCTCATTAATGAACAGGGTATTCAAAAATCTATTGTTGTGGATTTTAGTAGTTGTTTTACACAGGAAACCACACTGGGCCTTTTCTTACATCTTGGTTAGTTGTGGAAGTCTGTCCTTTATAGACTTTATTGTATATTTTCTTTTATTTTTACTTTTAAAACTAGCATTATCAAGAAAAACCTACAGGGAAAGACATTTTACACTTTTGAGCCCCAGCAATGTCTACATACCAACTGCATCTGTCCCCACAGAGTTCTCTCACTATCACATTATCACTATAGTTGGCCATTGCAACTTCTAGCTGTTACAACAAAGTACCAAAGATTGGCAGGCTGGGCCACAACAGGACATGCTCTCACCATTATGCAGAGTAGAAACTGGAGTATGTCAGTTCTGGTGAGACTTATGATTTCCATTGTCTCTAACTGCTGATCAGGATTTCAGTGTGTGTATTTTGTAGAGACACAAATAGTTAGTTCATGATACTCCTCCAACATCACAGGAAGCTCTCTGTGCTCCAAGTTAGTTTATAGAGTACAGAATTTCAGGCAAAGCAAATTATGTAATAAATATTTTGTGTAGCCCTTCTCTAACAAAGAGTAGTGATATGTAGCTGGTTGCATCCATCAACAATAATTTTTGTAGGGGTTAGTATTCACAATGACAGAGTAAAGCCAGGCCATTAGTCACGCTAAGAAAGCACTCTGCCACTAACCATTACCAGCCCAATTCTTTGTATTACTGAATAGCACTAGATGGATACTACAGCATGATTATTCATACAATCCTGGCTATTTTCAGTTAAGACATGATGCTAGCATGAGCATTGTCTTAATTAGGATTTTATTGCTATGAAGAGACACATGACCACAGCAACTCATAGAAAGGAAAACATTTACTTGGAGCTGCCTTATAGTTTCAGAGGTTTAGTCTGTTAGCATCATGAAGGAAAACATGGCAACATGCAAGCAGACATGGTGCTGGAGAAAGAGCTGAGAGTTCGACAACTGGGTCTGCAGTCAGTAGGAAGAGACAGTGAGCCACTAGGTCTGGCTTGAGCTTCTGAAACCTCAAAGCCTGCCTCTACAATGACAGACTTCCTTCAACAAGGCCACATGTACTCCAACAGTGCTACACCTCCTAGTAGACTCCCTATAAGTCTATGGGGGCATTTTCATTCAAGCACCACAAGCATCTATGCATACATTTTCATAGGCTTGCTATGTTTGTATTCTTGCATTTTATTTTGTTGAAGAACAGACACCTTTGTGATATCCAAATCACTCTCCTTTCTCATATCTCTATATTGTTACTTTTGATGGAGCTATCATGAATAAGAATAGTTCATGGTCTAGCTTCTAGTTCCATTCTATTTTAAACATCATACTTCATTAATTTTGTGTCCTCATTTCCTCTCTCTTCCAAAGGTTCAAGACACCATTAAGGAACCTGGAGGATCTGCTCCCTTGGCATCTGCATCACCTCAGCCTCCTTAGGCCCTGATACCCAGACAGCCTGACTGCCTTATTTACATACTGACTCACATCACTCACTAGTTCCCATCACAGCTTGCATCTTTGACTCTAATTCCTGTCTGGTACCCTTTCTTTTCTTTCTTTCTTTCTTTCTTTCTTTCTTTCTTTCTTTCTTTCTTTTTCCTTCCTTCCTTCCTTCCTTTCTCCCTTTCTTTGTTTCTTTTTTTCTTATTTTTTTTTAGACAAAGTCTCACTGTGTAGTACAGGCTAGCCTCAAAATCACAGTAATCCTCCTGTTTTAGCCTCCTAAGCACTGAGAATCCAGCCACTAACCCAGGCCCAGGCAAATAGTTTAAAATGCATTATATCCTGTGCTGGCTCCTGGTCAGTTCCATTGCTTTTTCAAGGTTTTGATGCCTGATGACAGTTCTTGTTTGTTAACAAATAAAGTTTATAAGTAAAAGCCAATCAAAATTATTTCAACTAAAATAAAATACTTCCAACTATATCCATGCTACTTTCTGAAATAAATAAATGTTTTACTCAATAAAAACAATAAAAGCATTTTTAATTTCTCAAAAAGCATATAAACACATTGGACTCAGTGATGTTGAATAATCTGAGCCAGAAATGCTAGTCTATTGTCTGGGGCTAACTGCAGGATAGCACAGAGAGCCAGAATTAAAGCAAAGAGGTTTCTCTAGCTCATGGTTTGGGTCCAAGGTCAGGATGTTGGAGGAACTGCCTCTGGAGATGGGCTTCCTGCTGACAGTCTCCAGGCAACACACAGCACCCTGTGGTTAGAGACCTGGAGCTTGGGTCAGGCTGGGCTTGAGTGACATTTTTGTTAATGGGAATTACTTTTGAGGGACCCACTAATCCATCAATTGTTAACTCAGAAACACATTCACAAGGCAGAGATGGATCACTGCCTAATGGCCCTGTTTCCAGCTCTTAATCTCTCATAGTAGAGGCTGAATTTCAACAAGTTTAAGGGGTTAAAATTATATGGACCAGAGCAGGAAACTTGACGTTATAACTTCAGTTACATTCTAAGTATGTCATAGTAACTTAAAATTGCTTTCATTTTTTTAATTAAAATACAGAAAATGAGACTGTTACAAAAATGTTCTAAAACATTTCAGTTAAGTACTGATTTCCTTTTGTAAAAATTGCATTTCTGGGTAGTCACATATATGTGTTATATAAATATGTGGGTGTATTTTAATATATGATACATATTTAATACAACAAAAGGATTATCACCTTATCTTTAATGGAAATATATGCATATATTGTTCAAATTACTTTATTCAGTAAAAATAAAATATGTTGTCATCTAATGGAAAAATACGCCAGAAACATTCTTTTAGGCTTTCAGCTATGATCAAAGTTAAAATAAATAAGTGCCGTTCTACCGGCATTAATCTGTATCTTCAAACTGCATGCGCAATAAGCCCAACCTTAGGGAGACTTTTTTCAATGAAAAAGAATTCAGTAATAGGATAAAATGGAAATGGATTTTATGTATCTATTTCCCAAGGCTTATCACTGAATAGCCTTTATAAAGAATTCAGTAAGACCAAATAGAATCGCAACATCAAAGCACACACGGAACATATTTCCTCCCAGGGCGCCTGTGAATTGAAATGAGGTCTCTAAAGAGATCTCAACTTCTCACATTCCATACTCAAAGCTTGCAGACAAATAAATTAAACATTTGATCTGATTAGTGTAATCAAGCCACCTACTACTTGATTTAGGTTAGGCAGAGTGTTTATTTCATCTCATCGCTCAGACCTTGAAGATGCCATCTTTTCCAAAGACTTTGCTGGACTCCTGTCCTGGGCCCCTGAGTTGGAAAATACAGACAATAGCCCTGAAGGTCTCCTCCACTTCCTTCCGAGACACAGCACTTGCGTGGCACCACTATGGAATGTCTTTGTACTCTCAATGACACTCTTAGGTGCTTTGTTTTTATTTTTCTTTCTGATTCTGGTACCTCCGGAGCCTCCCTCACCAAAACTTATAGAGAGGTATATGTAGTGATCACAGTGGCGTAGTGACCAAATGGGCGTGGTCACAGGTGCGGGACATGATGGACAGTGAGTTTTACGTCTGGGGTTAGGACAGGTGGCTCTCTCTTGAGTCAGGTCGGGTCACAGGGAGTAAGCAGCCTGTGTGGATCTTTAGAGCAGGAACCTGCAGTGGCCATCTGCTTCTGTGTAAGTGACTTCTCCCCGAAATTAATTCTATTTAATCTATATTGAGCCTAGTTTGGTGAATCTTTAAGCGTGTATCCACAGGAATACCTGGTTACCACTGATATGTTCTCGGAGCAGCTTTGCCTATTAATGTGGAATATTTCCACTAAAACCCCTTAAGAAAATCGCATTTTAATACAAATACCAGTGGGGGGTTTCCTAAGGCCTTTTCATCCTTGGTTGACCTGCTCTTCATTCCCCTGTGCCTCCACGATCACTTACACCCTGAGCTACCAGAATCCTCAGAGCTCTGTTCTTCAATATCACGTGTTCTGTGGTCTCCTCTCAGTATGTCTGGGTAAAGGATTGTAGGCTCCCATGTAGATTCTTCATGTTCACTTCATTTTGTTTCACTCATTCCCCATCCCTATCATTTCACTGCCTGCTTGAGCCTTCCCAATCCCTGTCTTCTCCATCTCTCCCCTCTCAACTTTCATTCCATCTATATTCTATTATCTCCCTTCCCTAAACACATCCTCCCAATAGGCCCATTTCTAGTTTCCTGGTTTCCACAATCACTGCAGGTTAAACACACAAAACAAAAGATTCGGGACTAGGCCCCACACATGAGTAGAACATCGGATATTTTTCTTTGTGAGCCAGGATGACCTTAACCTTGTTTTTTTTTGTTTGTTTGTTTGTTTGTTTTCCAGTTCTATCCATTTACCTGCATTTTGCTTTGCAGTTGAATAATATTACATGATGTATATGGACTGTGTTTTCATTATCCATTAATCAGCTGATGGACTTGTAAGTTGGTTTCTATTTCCTAGCAGTTGTGAACAGAGCAACAATGAACATGTATATGCAGACAGTGATATATAAAGTCCGTTTGGCACATGCCCAGGAAAGGTATATCTGGGTCACATGGTATATCTGTATTTAGTTTTAAGGAATGCCTCCAGGTTTAGTTCCAAAGCTGCTGTACCTATGGACAGTTCTACTGACACTTCCCCTTCCCCACGTCCACACCTTCATTTCTTCTCTTCTTTACTCCTTGTGAGCACAGCTTGACGATCTGGTGTGGGGAGTAGGCTTCTTTGCTTAGATCTTCAGTTTTGCCTGGAAATCTGACTTAACCAAGAAAAAGGAACTTCGTGCACAAGCAAATCATTGTCCTTAGATGGCATTTGTCACCTTCCCTCACACAGTCTGGGTTTCTTTGAAGAGGTGGACTCTGCAGCTAGCAGGGAGGGATTGGGTGTTCAGCTTTTTGTCCCACATCTGATAGAGGCATAAAAGCTTTGTTTGTTTTGTTTAGCAAGTGACATGAACAGGGCAGAATCACCCCATTCCAGCTGAGAATTAAATCCGTGAGGAAAGCCAAATTTGACTCTAATTTAGTTAAAAATAAATAAATAAAGGAATAAATAGGTAAGTGGAAAGGAAGGCTGGTTTTTACATTAAAGTCCTGTATTAGGAAGGAAGACTATCACTTTTCTGTTTTAGATAAAACACTTTTAAACCTTGCATAAGTCTATGATAAGCTATAGACATACATAGTGATTCTTTTTTTTTTTTCCTTTTTCGTTTAGAGTGTAAGCACAGACAAGGTGAGGCCTGAAGATAAGAATTTTGTAATGGATCCCGAAACTTCATTTAACATGAAAACAATCTCTAAATGTTTTCTACACAATATGTCCCAGTCTACGTTTTGATCCAAATTAGCTTGGTTCTCATTTACTAATTATGATATTCAACATGATAGAAAATATTTTTGCAAAGAGATTTTATCATATCCAATTCATAATTTTATTTAAATTAATTCCACTAAATCTAGCTTTGAAAAACTCAATCTCATTTTTATTTAAGTCATTTGTTGCAGTAAAATGTATCACTTAAGTGTTCATGATTATGAAAGGAAAATGGCAGTTTATTATTAGTTTTACTACATATGGGTGTCTTTATTTTCCAGTTTCTCTAAAAATCCAACAGTTGTTTTAAACAATGACAATGTATGTCATATACCATGCATCATGTTATTGCAACTCATATACCACATCCCAGGTACCACTTGGTACATACCACATCTTAGATAACATGATATTCTTTATATATGAAATATGTGATATTTGGATAGAAAAAGAAGACGGAATAAAGCAGAAACAGCAACAACAAAAAACAATCTGAAACCTTCAGTGCAATGAAAGGAAAAAATGATGTGCCCTCCATCCATCATCATGACTTTCACTAATCTGGTTCCTGCCTGGACAGGCAAGTTACAAAAGGGATTAGGCTACTCAATTTGCCATCATGAAGTAGACCCACAGGAAAAAAGGTATTTTCTTCTAAAAATCACAGTCATAATCACTATTAGAAAACAATGTTTGTAATTTACCAATCCAGCAAACAGGAAGTGTGAAGGAACCTGGATTCAGACTACAATCTGCATAGTTCCACACCTAGCAACCCACATCTCTGAGCTGATTTTCTGCTCCTAGAGGCTCCTCAGCTTCCATGGAACAGAACTATCACCCAGAGAATAGTTGTGTGAAACGGAACCTTTAGGATACATTTGTGTATCCTAATACATAATAGTGATCAAGATAGATTAGCAGGTGCATCAATTACAGTTACTGCAATATTCCCTGATTTTCTTAGATAGTATTTGGGTTTTTAAGTAGATTTTCAGTTTTGAAGTTCATGTATGTATGTATGTATGTATGTATGTATGTATGTATGTATGTATGCATGTATTCCAGTGGGAAAAGGATAGATAATAGGGGATCCTATTTTGAAAATATAAATGATAAATTAAACTCAAAATGTGAAGATAGCTCCAAATAAAACTAAATTTCATATAATTTTTGATCCATGAATTTAAAGGCAGAAATGCAGACAGAGAGATCATGTTTAAGAGACAAGGATTGCTTAAGATTTCACAGGGATTATAAATAAAAGCAAAAACCAAAAAATAGTCCAGACAGGAAAGGGAGAGGGCGTCTGAGATGACAAAATCGTCTGCAAAGAAGTTGTAAGTTTTTCATTATGGGCAGAATTGCTAATGTGTACAGAATCACGGGGCTCTCTAAGCATACCATGGGAAAGAAACTCTCACTCTGGAGTTGTGTTTTTGAAAGCAAACCTAGAGCCTCTGCATGCTGCACACACACGTGTGTTTCTTGTTGACAGGAATTCACAATGGAATCACACATGAGCAATTGGACAATGAATATTTGTAATGTGTGAACTTGACTTGAAAGAGAATCTTCATGTACAAATAATGCCAAGTCAATTACATGGAATAAGCATTTGTATGTAACACAGCTTAAGTATCTTTGCTTTTTATACCAACTGTGCTTTCTTCACTGGCAATTAGCTTTTTGTAAGCACAGTTACAGTTCTTTGCAGGAACAGAAGAAATACATAGATGTAGTTGGGTAGATACAGATAATTAAATACTAATTAAGGGAATGCACAAGATCAATTAATATGGTTAGAGACTGGCTAGTCCAGCAATGGTCCTCTGCACCCTGGGATAGTAGAGAACTTTTAGCTGTTCAACCCAAGAAGCTGACAACCTTTGAAGATTCTCCAATGACCAGAGTCTAGACTAAGGCTGGAAGCCCCTGCAGTCCCTGGTGTGACTCACAGTGAAAGGAAAAAGGAACTAGAGTCATGTTCACAGGCAGCACCAGCCATGTTAGGCATACTGGTATGGGTCTGGAAGATTCCGGTTTTTCAGTCTCTGGATGCTATCTTTCTTATTCATTTGATGCATATAAAGGCAAGCATTCTATTCACCCTCTCTTGGGTGCCCTCCCATTAGCAACCATCTCTGGATATGGCCTCAGAGATACACTAAGAGATGGACCCTTAGTAAACATCTAGGTTCCTCTCAACACAATCATGTGTAGTTGGCCCAAGTCCTCTGGTCTCTTGATACCTGAACCCATCTCCTTAAACCATACTTAGCCCCAGTGAAAACAATGACAAGGTTACTATTCTGCTAACCCAAGTATACTGTGCAGACTGATGAAGTCACTGTCCTTCCACAGGACACTCCAGAACTTAAACATGGCAATGTGTGTTAACCTTGTTATTGAATGACAAAATAATGAGAGAGAGAGAGAGAGAGGCCTCAGTGAAAACTGAACACTTGATAATGGGCCACCAATATCCAAGGGATGTAAATTGCTCATCAATTTCTAGCACCCCTCACTTTAGGCATGCACAGTGTCACTCTGTCATCAGATGGATATGACACATAAGTGATAGAGACTGAGCAGGTCCTAAAGGCATACTAACCCAAATAACATAGTTTCTGCCTCTGGTGTAATGCCTCCTTTCCCCGGTATGCACCTGTGTCTTTATAGAATACACTGTATCATCAGTTGACTGGAGGAAACTGGGGCCCAGTTTAAAGATGTGTGTGTGGATGTGTGTGTGAGTGTGTGTGTGTGTGTGTGCTTATCTTTATATGTAGGATCACATGAGTGTAGGTAGCCAAGAGAGTCAGAAAAGGAATATATGTATGCATATAAGTACATATTAATATATATACATATATAATATAATACACACACATATATATACATATACATATACATATACATACATACATACATTCATATATATATATATATATATATAATTATATATATTATATATTCTTTACTGCCTGGAATCCCCTCTCACAAACTGGTTTCTTAACTTACTAGAAACAGGCCCATTTTCTAGTGGATGAACTGAGACATCAGCCTGCCTCTGCCTCTCCGGTGCTGAGATTAAAGGCATGCACCACCACCCACCTGGAAGTAGATGTGTTATGTGGCAAATTCTCTCCAAATTCTAATCCCTCTGAGTCTGTCAACTCTCCAATAAAATAAACTAAGGAATAGTAGACTTCTATTCATCAATAACAGGTTATTTTTTGATGGACATGTCAGTTAACCACCAAATAAACCATTAGCATATTTTTTAACTTCTGTAAACTACAATATTAAATCCAGAAGCAGTTGAGCATATATCAATAAATCCCTCCTGTTTCCATTACACACTGATTTTTCTGCCTAGTCCACATGCTGATGATGGATCTCCATGCATGTTTCTCAGAGCTCTGCATGAATCAGAAAACTCAAGAAGTCCTTTAGAGGTATAGCACATGTCCTCATGGGCCCCTGGCCTGTTATGGAGATATGAGTCTGGTTGTAGAGTTACTGGTCAAAATGAAAGTTAGTGGGGGCAGATGTGTCCACAATGGAATCAGCATTGTCCTGCTTGATAACTGAGGTTAGTCATCTTTGTTCTAATAGGCAGTGCAGAATTAGTTCCCACAAACAGAGGTAGAGAGGCTGGAACTACAAGGGGTAGAGGTGATTCAGCTTCCACTAAAGTTGTTGAGACCACTTCCTCTATCAAAGTAAACTGAGGAGAATTTAGGAATTCAATTCCCCCAGCCTCAGAAGGACATGTACCCCCCCACCCTCATGATTTCCAAATCTCTAGCCCAATTTTTAGGATGTCACTCTTCTCATCAATGTCCCTACTTTAAATGCTGACACTCTTGGAGTCTGAGAATTCCACTTGCCTTGTATGTCAGCCAGTTCCATGATGAGGGCTTGGCTTTGGTTGTGGGCAACTTCAATCCTATGGCTTTCAGGACAGAAGGTTCTCCTTCAGGGCATACTTAGAAGCCTGTAGATTGTTTGTGCACATCTGGAGCTGGGAAATTGAATCTCTGAGCTCATTCTTTTCATTTATTGCTCTGTCCTTCTATGCCAGCAGCCACCAGCCAACATCATTATACTCTTCGTTTCCCAGAAATGCTTCGAAGGATCATATATACAGCTACTAAGTCTCTTGCCTCTCACAAGTGGTGAATTAGGAGTGCTAAGTGCATTTACTGTGTACATCCCTTAAATAGTTCATACCGACAATTGCCAGTGTTTTCTTTATGACTAGAAAAAGTGTGGAAAAACTATAAAGCCAATGAAAAAAAAAAAAACAATCCTTACAATTCTTATTCTTTAGAGTCATTTATGGCACCAAAATATCTGTGTTATTTAGGGTTTTCTAGAGGAAAGGAAATTAACAAAATAAATATACTATAATATATAGTATAATATAATGCAATATACTATAATGATTCATCAATCTATATATTAATTACATACAAATCTATATATTATCTACTATGTATTATAGGTATAGATTTAAATTTTACAATGAAGTCGTACTAGTTTGCCCTAGGAAACTACAGGTTGTATTCCTACCATGGATATGGACTCAAGAGACAGAGGAACCAACAGCTGATCATTGCCCCAAGATGGAGTAACCAGGACAAAAGCCTTGCATGATGCAGCCTGTGTCTGAGACTATAGGCCCCAAAATTTCCCTAGAAAGCTGCTGGTGTGATTCCACATCAGAAGGCAGATAAGGCAGGAGGATGAAGGCACATGATCAAGATTCTTGATGCCAAAGAAGCTCAAGAAGAGCCTGCTATTATCTGTCATGATGGTTTCCTGTTCTCTCTACCATGAGCTCCAAGCGCATCTGATGCTGCCTCCTACAGCCTGAGTTCCTTCTAACTCATTTGTCCGGCATGGTAATTACCTCTGGAAACATCTTTACAGACCAACTCACAAGTAAAGCTTAACCAGCACTTAGAGTGATTCAGCCTGTAGTTCCCTGTGCTTTAAAAGTTAGGAGACCAAAATGAAGGAAGAAATTGGACTTTTTCTCAGGTTGACCAAATTGGAGCAAATTGTTTTCTGTTTTGCTTTGCCTTTTCTGTGTCCATGTTAGAATTTTATAGAAAGGAATGAACAAAAGCCAAAAGAATTATGTTAATCTGGGCTGTTTTATTTTTTAAAAAACAAATTGAATGCCCACATTTGAGAAAATAAGTCATTATCTAAACTTTACAAACCCTTCATCTATGTGGATAGTTTCTGGTCAATCTTCCATAATGTGTGCAGAATTCCACATATACAAACTTGAAGTAAAAGCCAGTTCTCTTGGTAGAGAAGAGAGTTTCAAAAATCTATTAAAAATGAAAAGGCCTGGCTGTGAGTGGACAGGCCATCTCCACTCACAGCAGTTAGTGACACAGCTTGTACCCAGGGAGACAAGATGCTATTTGGCAGAAAGCACATTAGCAGTAGACAGTAGGAGTTTGGCCCTGAGCTTATGTGTGATTTCATGAAAGGCACACATTCCCCAGCCAGGTGCACTGTGCTGGGGAATTCAGTAGAAGCTGTAACTTTAGTAATTCGCCTTTCTCTCCCTTTACAGTGGTTTCAGGGAATTATAATTTCTTCAACTTATTTTCCCCAAAAGTAATACATACATATTAAAAATAAAAAAGGTGTGAAAGGTACATTTGTGTACCACCATTTTGCTGTCCCTGAGGGTCTATAGAAGAGGTGGATACTACTGTTTGATTAAACAGGATCCCAGGGACACTGGGCTGCAGAACGAGGGTTTCTTTCTGAAAAGCATTCCCTTAAAACCCAGCTCTTTTCCTGGTCCAAATCTGTGAAAGCCTACATGCTTCTTTTGGAGTTAACTCAATTTGCCTCCAGACTAAAGTCAACATGGAGAAAATGATGATATCACACTCTAACAATCACAATGGCTCTTTCTTGACAGAGATTCAATAACCAGAAATAACCATGGCAATGACCAAGGACCAGACCAGGGCACCTTGGAGACAGACCTACTAGTTTGGTTCCTGCTGACACTTCTGTGTGGTCTTTCATTATGTTTTATTGACTCAAAACTGAAAGTTACTTCTTTTATCTTTTAATCAGAGACTGAATGAATCAGAATGAGAAATTATTGAAGTAGTTGCAATTTATTCTTATTCTGTATAAACTGGTGTACACTCAGCACCAGCTGAAGATACATCACCTTGAAGGAGTCACGTGTAACATAGAATAAACTTATCATGGCACCTTGAAAACAGGAAATCACAAATAGTGGAGTCACAAAGATAAAGCAGGAAGAAAACAAAAGGAAAAGAGGAAGACAGGGTTCACAGTGTATCTCTGTGGCTTCCAGAAAACTTTGGAATTCTCCGTGAGAAGCCAGAAGGCCTTTTCAGTCGTGAAATGGCATGATCTCAATGCATTTCAGGAGCTTGACTGTTCTTTAAGGAAAAGGAAGACACCAACAATGTGTGAGCATACCTGGTCCTGTTCACATGCAACCTGTGTTCTCTCACATAAAAACTGGGGATGACTGAGACAGCTCAGCTTGGTTTGCATCCATGTGAGGAACACAAGCACCCCCACACACACACACACTCACACATACACTCATGTGTACATATTAGTTATGAATGTCACATGAAGAAAGAGTTGCCCTGTCCACGGGGAATAAAAAGTTCAAAAGTTCTGCTCTGGGCCAGGAAGATGGCTCAGCAGGTAAGGGCCAATCCTGTGACCTATATGGTGAAAGGAGAGAAAGGTCTCCCCTACCCCACACTCACCCCAAGTTGTTCTCTGACCTCCACATTCATGCTATGGCACATAAGTCCACCCAACAGACAATAAATAAAGAAATGAGTTTTAAAAAATTTTAGACATAACTCTAAAAAAATATTCCTTCACACAGACCAAGATGTTCATGCCACTCTCCTGGAGTGCCTAGCATGTCAATCACTCTCAAGCCATATTTCAGATACAATTCATCTAGGACAGACCAGACTGGTGAAAAATTTTAATCACATTTGCAGACACCAAAAATATCAAAATCTCAAAGTCAGCCTGAATCTAGGTTTTCATTCAACAAACTTAGCAGTTGGTGAACAGGTACTGTTTGAAGGCAGAGCCTCTTCAAAGTGTCCTTTAGTGTCTGAGTGTCTACACAAGCTGTGAACGGAGTGGGCCACCTGGCAAATTCACAAAGTGCAAAAATAATTTCCTTGGTGCTGACAGGTTTGCTTTTCCTCCTCCATTGCACAATTCCCTAATTAGTAGCTGCTGGGAGTTTCTCGGTTTTCAGAAAAACGACTGAACTTAGCTGATCCCCATTTGTGCTTAGGATTTCAGAACCATCCCCGAGGCGTTCATAATGCTGAACACATTTGTCGTGCTAGAGTGAAAAATTGAAGTTGCTCCTCGCCCTGTGTGTATCGTGTGGGAAATGTAAATGTGCAGATGCAGTTGAAATGTGTATGAACATGAGCTCACTCATTCTGAAGAATAGACATGGATGTTAACCTGGGAGTCACGGAAGTCGAGGAGGCTGGTTCTCTCTCTGCTGTCGGATGTAAAGTTTGAGACTCACTGAGGAGCTCTGCATCACCTAGAACCATCTTAGAGCTTTCTGGATACGAGAAAAACTTCCTGACAACTCTGTTTCTGATGCGTAGAGCCATGCATGATTCCCAAACCATGTTTACAGACTCACTTATGCCAAACAGAGATGTTTGCCCTGGGCTGGGGATAGCAGTAAGTTGGTGGTTGGCAGAGTACATGCCTTGAATGCAGGAAACCTCATGTCTCCATCTCCAGCACTATAGAGATAGAATGTGGTAGTACTAGACTGAAATCCCAACATTTGAAAGGTGGAGGTTAGGGGGTCATAAATTAAAGTTACCTTTTGCTACATAGTGTTGGAGGACAGCCTAGGCTATAGAAATCCTTGAGTCAAACAAAAGAAAAATCAAAACTCTTATGTTTTGCAGATGTGTTTCATGTACTATTGTATCATTGAACTTATGTACAATGCACTGTCTTTCTCCATTGATCTCATTCACAGTGAAAGAACTGGGAGAAATACTACTGCTTCTGGTGATCCTGCTTCATGTTCCCCTGTGATCTGCTGAAGCTCATCAAAGCTCCACAAGCGGAGAAATGGATGCTTTGTTCAGCTTTCTCTCAGACACAACAGTTGTGTTGCACTTCATGGCAAAGCAGAAAACCTGAGTTATAAAGTAGTAAGACAGAGTGAAGAACACTCTATGGAAACTTTTAAAGCACAGCCTACACAGGAAAGTATGTCAGAAAAAAAAATAAAAAGGTCCACATAGAATGTCACCTGAAGATGGCATGCAGAGGGCAGAGTTAGATTCAACCTTGGCCTCCTGGCCCAGGCTGGAGGTATTTGCAGTTTTTCTATACTTCTCACTTTCAAAACTGTGACCACCAGAGAGCATGTAAAGATGGTTAATTCCAGGCCCTTCTAGGGTTAGGCTGTTGGGCTTTGAACTACATTTTATCCATGTGACCTTTCCTCATTAAATTAAACCAAGCATCCAATTCATGACTTGTGAAAATTTCTACTTTTGTGTCTGATGTGGTAATTTTTAGAACTGTCTTCTAAACTCTGTCATTATCCTTGTGTATATTCATAGTATAAGGTATTGTGTTGTATGAGGCTCATTTCACACTAACACATGCCTTTGGCACACTCTCTCATATCCCTCATCTAACCTTGTCTCCTCCTCATTACCTCCCACTAGTCCACTTTAGTCATAGTTTCATTTGACTTTCATGTTATATACACATATAAGATCTAACAGATCTGCATAAAATCTAGGAAGTTCAGATAATTGAAAGGATGTGACCAAATTAATTGGGCTAAATTAGCTTAACAATAGGTTCTCCAAAAGCTTCCATTTTCATGGAAGTGATTTAATTGTTCTTCATTGCTTTAAAAACCGTATTATTGTTGAGGAGAGTCTGGGTGCTGCTGTGGCACCAACTTGCCCCATCACCCCTCCTCACTTCTTCTTGAGCCTGCCCCTCAAGTAGAGTGAACCTGCCCAGACAGGAAGGCCAACCCTGAGTCTGGACACACCTCACTCTTGGTTCCCCCTCTGCCCTCTGTCCTTTGCTTGAGGAGACTAGAGGAGAGGAAGAGACCCCACCTGCTCCCACTGGAAGAAGGGATGGGAAGACAACAGAATAAGAACACACTCAACAACAGAAAGACCAATATTACACCACCAAAATCTAGGGACTCTACACCAGCAAGACCTGAAAAGGATGAAGAAGAGATGGACCTTAAAAATTATCTTATGAAGATGATAAAGACCATTAAAGAGGAAAAAAGAAAATCCCTTAAAGAAATAGAAGGAAAAACAAGCAAAAAGTAAATGAAATGGAGGAAAGGACAAATCAAAAAATACAAGAAATAAACAAATCTCTTAAAGAATCTAAAGAAAGCCAAGAAAAAAACAACAAAACAAGTGAAAAAAGCAATTTAAAAGTTCATGATTTGAAAGTAGAATTAGAAAACACAGAAGGATGGGATGCTGGAAATAGAAAAGCTGGGTAAATGATCAGGAACCACAGATGTAAGTATAACCAATAGAATGCAAGAGATGGAAGAGAGAATATCAGGTGTTGAAGACTCACTAGAGGATAGAGAGACATCAACCAAAGAAAATCTCAAGTCCAACAAATCCCTAAAACAAAATATCCAGGATATATGGGACATGAGAAAAGACCAAACATACGAATAATAGGTATAGAAGAAGGTGAAGAAATTCAGCTCAAAAGTACAAAGCACATATTCAACAAAATCATAGAAGAAAACTTCCCCAACCTATGCTTATCAAAGTGCAAGTAGCTTACAGAACACAAAATAGATTAGACCAGAAAAAGAGGTCTACTTGCCACATAATAAACAAAACACCAAAATTACAGAATAAAGGAAAATATTAGCAGCAAAAGAAAAAGGCCACATAACATACAAAGGCAGACCTATTTGAATTACACTTGACTTTTCAATGGAAACTTTGAAAGCCAGGTGATCCTGGATAAATCTCCTATAAACACCAAGGGAAGATGGATGCCAGCCAGACTACTGTACCCAGCAAAGCTTTCAACCACTATAGATGGAGAAAACAAGATATTTCATGACAAAACCAGATTTAAGCAATACATATCCACAAATCCAGCCCTACAGAAATTACTGGAAGGAAAACTCCAATCCAGTGAAGATGGCTACACTCAAAACACCACAGGTAATAGAAAATCCCATTTTACTAAACACAAAAAGAAAAAAAAAGGGAAAAATCCACACACAATAACACCACCACCACCAAATCCAAAAGAATCAACAATCAACAATCAAAGGTAATTAATATCCCTCAATGTCAATTGTCCTAACTTGCCTATTAAAAGATGCAGGCTAACAATGCATGCAAAGACAAAATACATTCTTCTGCTGCATACAAGAAACACATTTCAATGTCAAAAAGAGATGTTACCTCAGAGTAAAGGGTTGGGAAAAGACTTTCCAATCAAATGGACCCAAGAAACAAGATGGTGTAGCAATCCTAATGTCTAACAAATTAGACTTCAAAGTAAAATCAATCAAAAGAGATGAAGAAGGGCAATTCATACTCATCACAGTAAAAGTCCATCAAGATGAAGTCTCAATCCTGAACATTGATACCCCAAATTAAAAGGAACCCACATTTGTAAAAGAAACATTACTAAAGCTCAAATCACACACAAAACCTCACACACTTTAGTAGGAGATTTCAAAACCCTGCTCTTACCACTAGAGAGGACCACAAGACAGAAACTTAACAAAGAAACAAAAGAACTAACAGAAGTTATGAACCAATTGGGACTAACAGACATCTATAGAACATTCCATCCAAACACAAAAGAATATACCTTCTTTTCAGCACCACATGGAACTTTCTCTAAAATTCACCATATGCTCAGCAACATAGCAAACCTACATAGATACAAAAAATTTGAATAACCCCCTGTATCTTAACAGACCACCATGCTTTAAAGTTAGAATTCAACAAAAACACAAATTGCAGAAACCCTACAAACTCATGGAAATTGAATAATGCCCAATTGCACCATTGCTAGGTCAAGGAAGAAATAAAAAAAAAAGAAATTAAAGACTTTCTAGAATTTAAAGAAAATGAAGACACAACATACCCAAACTTATGGGACACTTTGTAAACAGTGCTAAGAGGAAAGTTCAAAGCTCTAAGTGCCCATATGAAGAAACTGGAGAATAGTCACACTAGAGAATTAACAGCGCCACTGAAAGCTCTATAACAAAAGGAAGAAAACTCATCCAGGAGGAGTAGACGCCAGGAAATAATCAACTGAGGGCTGAAATCAATAAAGTAGAAACTAGGAAAGCATTACAAAGACTCAATGAAACAAAGAGTTTGTTCTTTGAGAAAATCAACAAGATAGACAAATTTTTATCCAAAGTAACCAAAAAGCTAAGAGAGAACATGCTAATTAACAAAATCAAATGAGAAGGGGGACAAAACAACAGACATTAAGGAAATCCAGAAAATCATCAGGTCATACTTTGAAAACCTGCACTCCACAAAATTGGAAAATCTAAAGGAAATAGACAATTTTCTGGATAGATATCACTTATCAAAATTAAATCAAGAATAAATAAGCAATTTAAGCAGACCTTTAACTCCTAATGAAATAGAAGCAGTCACCAAGTCTACCAACAAAAAAAAAAAAATCCCAGAGCCAGATATTTAGATGCAGAATTCTACCAGAAATTCAAAGAAGAGCTAATACGAGTATTCCTCAAATTGTTCCACACAATAGCAGCAGAAGGGACATTACCAACCTCTTTGTATGAGGCTACAGTTACCTTGGTACCCAAGTCACACAAAGCCACAAGAAAAAAAGAGAATTACAGACCAGTATCCCTCATTAACATCAATGCTAAAATATTCAACAAAATACAAATCAAATCCAAGAACACATCATAGAAATCATCCACCAAGATCAAGTTGGCTTCATCCCAGGAATGCAGGGAAGTTCAACATACAAAAATCCATCAATGTAATCCACCATGTAAACAAACTGAAAATGAAAAACCACACGACCATCTCATTAAATGCTGAAAAAGCCTTTGACAAAATCTAACATCCCTACATTATAAAGGTATTGGAGAGAGCAGAAATAATAGGAACATACCTAAACATGATAAAAGCAATATACAGCAAACCAACAGCCCACATCAAAATAAATGGAGAGAAACTCAACATGATTCCTCTAAAATCAGGAACAAGATAAGGCTCTCCACTCTCTCCATCTCTCTTCAATATTGTACTTGAAGTTCTAGTTAGAGTAATAAGACAACAAAAGGAGATCAAGGGGATACAAATTGGAAATGAAGAAATCAAACTTTCACTATGAAGATGATATGATAGCTTACATAAGTGACCCAAAAAACTCTATCACTTTACACACCCTTTATAAAGAAACTAACAACATAAAATATCTTGGGGTAACGCTAACCAAAAACGTGAAAGACCTGTATAGAAATAACTTTGAGTCTTTAAAGAAAGAAATTAAAGAAGATATCAGAAAATGGAAAGATCTGCCATGCTCTTGGATAGGTAAGATCAATATAGTAAAAATGGTAATCTGGCAAAAAACAATCTACAGATTCAGTGCAATTCCCATCAAAATCCTAATACAATTATTCACAGACCTTGAAAAAAACAGCAAGTATTTTCTTAGGCTGCTTTCTTTTCTTTGGTATTCTAGAGACAGAGACTTATTTGCCATTGGATTCTTAGTTCTGGCAGAGAAATTAACTACCTTTGACAAAATCCAACAACTCTTTGTGATAAAATTCTAGAAGAGATTGGGGATAAAGGGACATACATAAAAAAAATAAAGGCATTCCAACAGCAAACCAATAGCTAACAACAAATTAAATAAAGAAAAACTTAAATCAATTCCACTAAAATCTGGGACAATACCAGGCTGTTCACTCTCTCCATAAAAAAAAAAAACAGAAATATCTTAAATGTTTACTAGTTTAGAACTCACTCATATAACCAGCATCTCCTGCTAATTTTGGCATCAAATGCAGTTCTAGTTTCTTAGAAATTAGAGTGAATAATACAGGTTTTTGAGTAGAAAATGAGTTAATAAGCTATAACAAAAATTTTAAAAATTGTATTGTGCATATATACACCATTTTCTTCAGGCTGTGGTATTTTTAGTGCTGAGTGGTCATAAACAAAGTAGTTGCAGATGAATATGTTAATAAACTAAGTGAATAATGAACTCTAAATGGTGATGCCAATAGCCCCAATAGACAATGGGGATGCCTCTGCAGAGTGCTCAAGCAGGTGTGTTGCAAAAGTCCCCGGACTGCAAAGCAAGCAATTCAGCAGCTGCTTAGTGTTGACAATGACCCTGTAAGTACAGCTCTGAACTTGAGAAATCAAAAATTTGAGTGAAAATGATTTCCAAAGTTATCTTTTGTTGAAGATTCAACAAAATTCCCATACACAAAAATCAAGACCAATTGAAAGAATTTATCCTTTAGAGCTCAGATTTTTGGACCTAAGTAGTTTCATTTCACTGATGTGGAAGGTTGGGGATTTCTCCTCAGCCCAACACCAATTTCCATTCATGGTCCTAATTCACATGAGTTCACATTCATGGTACTTATTCACATGAGCTCACTGTCATGTTGCACTTTGCATTTTCCAGATTGGCTTCTTCTGTTTTCACTGGACCTTACGTGGTTCCATTTACTATAAATACCTATGGAAATAAACATTGATTAGTTATAAAGTTGTAGAATCAATAAATCTACAAAAAAGCAGTTTTGACTTAGAAAATATAAATTATATCCATAAGCTCTGCAAAATGAACTTAACAGAGTTATTAGACTAATATACCAATACCCAGTACCCCAGCAACCCAATACACCAGCAACTCATACCCCAGTACTCCAGTACTCCATACTCCATACCCCAATAACACAGTACCCCCATACATAGGGCTAGAGCTAGTTTTAGAACATGAGGAAAAAATTCAGAAAAAGTAAAGTAATTGTCTCCTTGAGCCCTAGGCCTTCCATCTGCAAGAATGGATGAGCCTCACAAAAGGTGGTCAGTCTCTCTTAGGGTTATCCTTGTTTACCAGACTCTCTGGCAGCCTGGGCTGCATGGTAGCAATCCTTTACTCTATGTCTAAAATCCACATGTGAGTGAGTACATACAATGCCTGTCTTTTTGTTACTGGGTTACCTCGCTCAGAATGGTTTCTTCTAGTTCCATCCATTTGCCTTGGAATTTCAAAATTCCATTGCCCTTTTTTTTCCGCTGAGTAACACTCCATTGTGTAAATGTACCACATTTTCTCTATCCATTCTTCAGTTGAGGGGGCATCTAGGTTGTTTCCAAGCTCTGGCTATTACAAATAATGCTGCTAGAAGCCCATCCCACATGGAGGGATACTCCCTGAGCCTAGACACAAGGGGGTTGGCCTAGGCCCTATCCCAAAGAATATGACAGACTTTGAAGACCCCCCCCATGGAAGGCTTCACCCTCCCTGGTGAGCAGAAAGGGTATGGGATGGGTAGGGCGTTAGTTGGCGGGGTGGGGAGCAGGGGAGGAGGGGAGGGAGAGGGACCTGGGATTGACATGTAAAATAATTTTCTTTCTAATAAAAAAGGGGCTGAGAAGAAGGTATATTCTTTTGTGTTTGGGTGGAATGTTCTATAGACCTGAGAGCCAAAATCAACAAAGTAGAAACTAAGAAAACAGTACAAAGAATCAATGAAACAAAGAGTTGGTTCTTTGAGAAGATCAATAAGATAGACAAACCTCTAGCCAAACTAACCAAAAGGCAGAGAGAGAGCATGCTAATTAACAAAATCAGAAATGAAAAGGGGGATATAACAACGGACACTGAGGAAATCCAGAGAATCTTCAGGTCATACTTTGAAAACCTGTACTCCACAAAATTCGAAAATCTAAAGGAAATGGACAGCTTTCTGGATAAATATCACTTACCAAAATTAAATCAAGATCAGATAAACAGTTTAAATCGACCTATAACACCTAATGAAATAGAACCAGTAATCAAAAGCCTCCCAACCAAAAAAAGCCCAGGGCCAGATGGCTTCACTGCAGAATTCTACCAGAAATTCAAACAAGAGCTAATTCCAGTACTCCTCAAACTGTTCCTTACAATAGAAGCAGATGGGATATTGCCAAACTCTATGAGGCTACAATCACTTTGATACCCAAGCCACACAAAGTTAAGACTAAGAAAGAGAACTACAGACCGATATCCCTCATGAGCATCGATGCTAAAATACTCAATAAAATATTGGCGAACCGAATCCAAGAAAATATCAGAAAAATCATCCACCATGATCAAGTAGGCTTCATCCCAGGGATGCAAGGATGGTTCAACATACGAAAATCCATCAATGTAATCCACCATATAAACAAACTGAAAAAGAAAAACCACATGATCATCTCACTAGACACTGAAAAAGCCTTTGGCAAAATTCAACATCCCTTCATGATAAAGATCTTGGAGAGAACAGGAATAACAGGAACATATCTAAACATGATAAACGCAATATACACCAAACCAATAGCCAACATCAAACTAAATGGGGAGAAACTCAAAGCGTTTCCTCTAATTTCCTCTAAAATCAGGAACAAGACAAGGCTGTCCTCTCTCTCCATATCTCTTCAATATTGTACTTGAAGTCCTGGCTATAGCAATAAGACAAGAAAAAGGGATCAAAGGGATACAAATTGGAAAGGTTGAAGTCAAACTTTCTCTATTTGCAGATGATATGATAGTCTACATTAGTGACCCAAAAAACTCTACCAGGGTACTCCTATGGCTGATAAACACCTTCAGCAAGGTAGCAGGATACAAAATTAACTCAAAAAAATCAGTAGCCCTACTATATACAGATGAAAAATCCAATGAGAAAGATACCAGGGAAACATTATCTTTCATAATATCCACAAGCAACATAAAATATCTTGGGGTAACACTAACCAAAAAAGTGAAAGGCCTGTACAATAAGAACTTTGAGACTTTAAAGAAAGAAATTCAAGAAGATACCAGAAAATGGAAAGATCTTCCATGCTCTTGGATAGGTAGAATTAACATAGTAAAAATGGCAATCCTGCCAAAAGCAATCTACAGATTCAATGCAATCCCCATCAAAATCCCAACACAGTTTTTCACAGACATTGAAAGAACAATACTCAACTTATATGGAAAAATAAAAACCCAGGATAGCCAAAACAACTCTTTACAATAAAGGATCTTCTGGAGGCATCACCATCGCCGACTTCAGGCTCTACTATAGAGCTACAGTTCTGAAAACAGCTTGGTATTGGCACAAAAATTGACAGATAGACCAATGGAATTGATTTGAAAACCCTGATATTGACCCACGCACCTACGAATACCTTATTTTTGACAAAGGTGCTAAATATATACAATGGAAAAAAGATAGCATCTTCAACAAATGGTGCTGGTACAATTGGATTCCGACATGCAGAAGATTGCAGATAGATCTATACCTGTCACCATGCACAAAACTTAGGTGCAAATGGATCAAAGATCTCAACATAAATCCAGCCACACTGAATCTTCTAGAAGAGAAAGTGGGAACTAATTGGCTTCCTGAACATTACGCCAATACCACAGACATTGAGGTCTGCAATTAATAAATGGGAACTCCTGAAACTGAGAAGCTTCTGCAAGGCAAAGGAAACAGTCTGTAGGACAAAACGACCACCCACAGAATGGGAAAAGATCTTCACCGATCCCACATCTGACAGAGGACTGATTTCCAAAATATATAAGGAGCTCAAGAAGCTAGCCACCAAAACACAAACAATGAAATTAAAAAGTGGGGTGCAGAACTAAATAGAGAATTCTCAACAGAGGAATATGAAATGGCTGAAAGACACTTAAGAAAGTGCTCAAAATCATTGGCCATCAGAGAAATGCAACTCAAAACAACTCTGAGATACACCTCACACCTGTCAGAATGGCTAAAATCAAAAATACCAATGACAATCTATGCTGGAGAGGATGTGGAGAAAAAGGAACACTCCTCCATTGCTGGTGGGAGTGCGAACTTGTAAGACCACTCTGGAAATCAGTATGGCGGTTGCTCAGAAAAATGGAAATCAGTCTACCTCAAGATTCAGCCATTCCTCTCTTGGGTATATACCCAAATAGTGCATTTCATACAACAAGGACATATGTTCAACCATGTTAATAGCAGCATTGTTTGTAATAGCCAGAACCTGGAAGAAACCTAGATGACCCTCAAATGAATAATGGATTGAGAAAATGTGGTACATTTATACAATGGAGTACTACTCAGAAGAAAAAAGCAATGGAATCTTGAAATTCGCAGGCAAATGGATGGAACTAGAAGAAACCATCCTGAGTGATGTAACCCAGTCACAAAAAGACAAACATGGTATGTACTCACTGATATATGAATTTTAGACATAGAGCAAAGTATTACCAGCCTATAATCCTCTTCACCAAAGAAACTAGGAAACATGAAGGACTCTAAGGGATAAATGGTCCCCAGGAATGGAAGTGGCATGAACTCCTGAACTAATTGATAGCATGAGGGTAGGGTGGAAGGAGCTGCTACAATAAGAGCAAGAGCAGAGGAGTAGAGGAGAGGAAATGGCGGGGCAGAAATAGTGAGTTGGGGGAAGAATAGAGGAAAGAGAGCAGGATAAGAGATACCATATCAGAGGGAGCCACTATAGGTCCGAGAAGAGATCTGGAACCAGGGAGATCTCCAGAGACCTACAAGGATAACATGATCTGACAATCCAGGCATGGTGGAGAGGATAACCTAAAAGCCCTTCCCCTAAAATGAGATTGATGACTTCTCTTTATGCCATCCTAGAGCCCTCACCCAGTGGCTGATGGAAGCAGAGACAGACATCCACAGATATACACTGAGCTGAAATCGGGAATTTAGTTGAAGAGAGGGAGGAATGAAGAACGAAGGGGTCGGTACCAGGTTGGAGAAACCCACAGGAACAGTTGGCCTGAACAAAGGAGAGCACATCAACCCCAGATGCTGTCGGGGAGGCCAGTATAAGACTGATCCAGACCCCTGAACATGGATGTCAATAAGGAGGCCTCTGCACTCCAGGGAGCCCCTGGTAGTGGATTAGTATTTTTCCCTGGTGCAAGAAGGGACTTTGAGAGCCCTTCCCACGTGAGGGGTTATACTCTGGCCCTAGACACATGGGGAAGGGCCCAGGACCAGTACAGGAAGATTTGGTGGACTTTGCAGAGCCCCAGTTGAGGGCCCTACCCTGCCTGGGGAGTGATGGGTGGATGGGGTGGGGATGGGCTGGGGGTGGGGGAGGAGGGATGAGGGTAAGGGGAGGGAGAGGGAGAAGGGACTTACATGTGAAACAAGCTTGTTCCCTAACTAATAAATAATAAATAAATAAATAAGAACTAATAAATAAATTTTTAAAAAAGGGAAAAAAGTAAAAAAGGTAGTCAGCACTGTGACTGTATGTATACACACAAACAACAAAATGCATTTACTTTTGTTGGATTTCTAGATTTGTGTGTAAGGGAAGCTGTAGCCAGCCCCTAAGCAGGCATGGCTACAGGTTCCCCTACATTTGTGCATTTATGTATGTAAAAATAGTTAAAGAAAAAGTGCTTAACAAATTGAGTGGTCTATAGGAGAGGGATTGGAGGTAGGAAGTATGATGTGATATAATTATATTTTAACTAAAAAGATATTAAGTAATAAAAATACTGTTGAAATATATATTTTTATGTATTATATAAAAATACTACCTAGAAATATATATATATATATATATATATTCCAGAATATTTATACATATATGTATAATATTGTATAATAAATTGAGGTATATATGCCTCAATTTCCTTGTGACCAAGGGCACAAGCTGTAAACACATAAAACTGCAGCAGAGGGAGCAAAAACAGTGCAATGGATGAAGCTCCAGAGGCAGGTGCCTGAGGCAGTATTCAGTCCACCATGCACTCTGAAGGAGTGGATGCTTTTCTGCTTTGGTCAGATGACTGGAATCCCTCAGGAGATTGCTCATGTACCCAGTGAATTCCAGAATGGGCTGATGTTAATGTCATATGAGCATTGCCAACACTTTCTCATCCTAAACCAGTTTACATTCTTCAAAGAACACTTTACTGGCTCCAATATCTAAAGGGTAGGACATCAAGGTCCAGTGTCTAAAGGGTAGGATACCCAGGTCCAGTGTCTAAAGGGTAGGATATCAAGGTCTTCTGCAAGTGTCATGATTAAAGAGAAATAAATAAAAAGGCAACAATTGTGTAGATTCGGTGGATTTAAACTTGGCAGTTTCCTACTTGACAGCATCTTTTCTTCCTTAGTATGTCACCCAGCCTCTGTTTGGCTTTGTTCTGTGGTTGTTTTCATGACTCTGATTCCTCTGTGGACAGAGAGCAGTGAAGGGAATCACTAGTCACCAATAGAATAGGATGTGCCAATATTGCCCCTCACATTAGGAAGGTCAAATATCATGGCATATGAGAAGTGTTAAGGACATTAAATTTGAAACCATCACAAAGTCTATGTAGATGGGCACAAGGCTGAAGTAAACATTTGCCTCATTTCATACACAGTTTGTCAAACAGATCAACTTGTTCCCTACAGAAATTAAAGCAGTGGGAATTCTCTTACTTGAAGTGCCATGTGTAGAATGCCCCTCTTACTGTTAATGGTAGAGTACCATAATACTCACTCTCTAGTGAATGGGGTCTAAGAAAGAAATGTCAAAAACATACATTGTCAATCTCAGTCTCATCCAGCTTTTACATTTTATTTATTTGCAATTGTTCTGTGACATGAATCTAAATGTTCTATAATAGGATTGTGATTGATAGAGCAGTAAAGATGGCTCAACATAAGATATCTAATTTGCATCAACTTGTCTGTTTTTGGAGGTAAAAATTTCCTGACAAGTAATTGTGAATTTTATTTCAAAAACAAGAATCACTTGTTTTTAATATAGTGAGTTTAGCTCCATAAATCCATTTATACTAACATGCAGTGTAGTTATTATTAAAAGAATCAAAGCTTTTGAGATTCTTCCCTTTTCAATGATGAGAGAAGAAATAATACAATGTGATTTTAACTAGCTCTCTCTGTCTCCAAACAATTAATATAGTATAAATGTAATTAGTAAATTAAAATATAGTTTTGCCTCATTAGAGTAGTTTTGAAACAGGCAAGATTCTTTTGTATCCAGAGAGAAGTGTAATTTCTGAACCTTTGCATGGAACTTTCATTGTCAAAGAGATTTATAATTGGTGGCTGCTGTCTCCCCGTGCCATTAGCTCTGACCCTGGAGCTCCAGGCAGAAACAAAGAAAGCCAAGATACATCTGAAAATTTGTAGCCAGTTCACCATTTTCTTTTCTCTTCACTGAACAACAAAAAGAAACACAGCATGGCTTATTATTATCATATTAGAAAGAATTTTAATCATGGAGTTAATGGTAATGATATAGAGATTAGCAATATGGACAGTCTAACTTTGACAATTTAAAAAGAATCATAGACATCACACTGGGAAAACACTTTTCATTTTATGCATAAAACAACCCATAGGAAAGTCTGATTAAAGATGAGCAAATTTCATGTTTTGGCAGGATGGATACCATCTCTGGTCATTAGTAATTTGTGTCAGCTTCTTGGGTCATTAAGGAATTTCAAAGAATGTTGAATTCAGCAAAAGAGCTCAGGTCACTGGAGGAGAGCCCATCCAGGCAAAGTCGTTTTAAGCAAGCTTCTTAACAGTGAGGCTGAGCTAACCTATGTGAGGCCTGGTAAGCATTCAAGAGAGAAACTGTGAATGGCCAAGAGCAGAAATGGCTTTGAAAACAGCACAGGATGTTTCCTGAATGGGACAGATTAGCATAGAGAAGTTGAAGGTGTTCAAATAAAGACAGGCATCCTACTGGAGTTACGCTGTTGTTTCAGGGTGATTTCCTCAGGCCACTTGAAGAAATTATCCTAAATGATGTATTAACTAACTGGGTTTATTTCCTCAAACCTCTGAACTGCAAAAGCTGATATCTGCATGTCAGCCAAGCAACACTCCTCAGGGGGCACTTAGAGTAGTTTTCTCTCATCTTTTTACTTTAGGGTTATTCTGTTGAGGATTCCAAAGTCTGTGACTTGGAAATGTCCATCTCTGTCTCCAACTGATCAGTGCTGGGGATTAAAATCAGGTTCTTGAACATTCTAAGTCTTGGCCTCTGCCCTATGCCATTTTCTGTTTCTGTTGAGGGCAATCTCTTTGTATTTAGGACTCAGATAAAACCAACGTGAATTCATCTCAGTCCTGAAAAGACTCTGTTTCAAAGAAAGTCACCTCTGAAGTTTGTAATTGGTATGACCTAAGATAGAAGGTAGCTATCATTCAATGGACTATAGAGAATTTGAAAAAATAAAATTATAGAAAAATGACAAAACAAATGTAAAACATAGAATGATCATAAATGCAAATCTCAGTGTCATCAAAGTAGAGAATGCCGAATTTTATGAGGTCCTGAAAGATATGTTCTGTCAACTCTTTATGGAAATATAAAAGAATCAACAAAAGCTTAAGTTTACGATGTGAATTTTACAAAGAGTAAAGAATACTTATAGCAGAATATCGATACACATATTTTAATTAAGTAGAGGAGTTGGTTGTAATAAAAATGCCAAATTTATTTGTTTTTTTCTTTATTCTTTGCTCTTTGGGGGCTGCTACCTAGCTCCCAAATAAATCATACAGAAACTTATTCTATTTTATGAATGCTCAGCCTTAGCTTGGCTTGTTTCTAGCTAGCTTTTCTTAAATTATCCCATCTACCTTTCGTCTCTGGGCTTCTGCCTTTCTCTATTTCTGTATATTTTTTCTTTCCTTCTTATCCTGTGGGTGGCTGTGTAACTGGTTGACTGGTCCCTGATTTTCTCTTTACTTACTATTTACTTATTTTTCTTTACTTATTCCTAGATCTTTCTCACAGATTTCTCTTCCTACATATTCTCTCTGCCTGCCAGCCCCACATATCTTTTCTCCTGCCTAGTTATTGGTCATTCAGCTCTTTATTAAACCAATCAGGTATTTTAGACAGGCAGAGTAACACAGCTTCACATAGTTAAACAAATGCAACATAAAAGAATACAACACATCTTTACATCATTAACCAAATGTTCCACAGCACAAATAAATATAACACATCTTAAATTAATAATCTACAACAGTCAAGTATCTAATATACAAGGGAGGACACTGATCAGAATCAGGGCAGTCTAGTCCACAACAAAGGATTAGAATAGAAGACACAGGAACTAACAACCACAGAGGAAATTGGAGAGGGAAAACAGACCACGAAGAACTTCTAAACAGGATAAACCAGGAAGTACCACCACAAATGTTATTGACAAGTTTAAGGTGAGAATGAACAATAAAAATGTAAGGAAGGGAACTCAAGAAAGAGATGTGACCAGGGCCACGGAGTGCTCTTTGTCAGAGACTTGGATGGATAACCTTGTGGCTCTCCATCATGCCAGAATTTACCAATGGCAATAAATTCACAAGCAATGTGGATATTGCAAGGTGCAATTCACCAAGTAGTCCTTATCTCCCTTGACAGCTAACTGTTGGCAAACACAGGTCATTTTATTCCAACATTAATTACCCCTATACACTTCACACAGTGAGGCAACCTCTATATATACACATACGTGCTGTTTAGAGAGAGGCTGCAAAGGCGTGAAATAAGCAGCAGGAGAAATGAATAAGCTCTGAGATGCTTCTGGAAACAGAGGCAGAGCTCCTGCAGATGCAGAGTTATACAATGATTAGATACATTGTTCACAAAAGCACCTGAGTTCATGCAGATGCAGAGAGTTATGCAACCATTAGTTACATTATTCACAAAAGCACCTGGGAGCGCTCCAGGCCTTCATCAAGCAAGGTTGCATGGAAGTGGTGTTGAGTTGCAGAGGCATGGGATATAAAGATGAGTCACAGCCTGGGTGTAATTCAGAAACAGAGTTATTTATTGATCTATGGCTACTGGGCCAAGCTAAACAGGAACAGAATCTGTGGTAGTTTGAATGAAAATGACCCCTGTAGACTCACAGGTAATACCATGTAGCCTTGCTGGAGTAGGCACAACCTTGTTGGAGGAAGTAGGTACCTGGGGGCGGAGGGCTTTGAGATTTGCAAAGCTCAAGCTAGGCCCAGCATCTTATACTTTCTTCCTGGTTCTTGCTGAGATGTAGAACTTGCAGTTTCCTCTTCAGCGCCATGTCTGCCTGCCAGCTGTCATGCTTCCTGCCATGATGATAATGGACTAAATCTCTGAATATAAGCCAGCCCAAATTAAATGATTTCTTTTTTATGAGTTGCCCTGGTTGTGGCATTCCTTCATAGCAATAGAACTTTGGCTAAGATAATCCTCTGAAACTATCAGTGGAGTCAAATGCTACCTTGAAATGGAGTCACTCAGGATAAACTCATCCTGAAGCCCATATTCAGCCTTCAGAGGGTGAGACTACTAAAGCCTCCATTTACAAATGAAGAAGAAGGTTTGGAGTAGTTGTCAGACACCACCAAGCTCTGATCTACTAAAGGTGAGATGCAAAGCATGGCTTACTGTACTATTTGCCATAAGGAGATGAAACTTCATCAAAAGCCACTAAAGACAAAGACAGGTCTCAGGACATACCCTGCAGTCATACAAAGAACACACGAATATCCAGGAGCTTATCAGGGAAACTGGTTCATTATGGATCAGCACAAACTGGGAAAAGAAAATTTCTTAATTGGTGCTACAATTTATACATGAGATGAAACAAAAGTCTGAGGCGAAAGCCTGGGATTCAGTGGGTTTAGCTGTAAAATAAATCACCTTAACCCCAAGGTGTCCCCTGAGATGGAGGCCTTGAGTGGGTTAAAGCCTTTTCTATTTCAGCATGAGTGTTCCGGGTGGTAGGGCTCTACTTCCTGGGTGATTCCTCTCCCCTCTTGTACATTAGAGTTCTGAGTGGGCTTCACGACTACTCCGTCCTCTAATGGTGGCTGATTTACATTGCTAGAAAAGCGACTGAGGCACTTCTGGCTCAGAGGGCTATTCCCCAGGAACAGTAAGCAAGAGGGAGACTAGGCCCCGGATAGCTATGTTCTAAAATACATGTATAGCTCACACTTTAGTATCAGACTATGAGGTGCTTGGTCAATCCTCTTTGCCCGAGAAAAGAGAAATAGAATAAAATAAATGTATTCTGGCTGTTCTAAGGTGTAACTTAATACAATGAGTTACTGTGAGCAAGCCTCATTCATCAGTTTATTTATAACTCTTGAATGTCCAAATTATTAAGGGTGTAAATTTTGGTGACTACATGGTTACAACCAGTATTCCCATCTATTCTGAATAATGACCTAATATGGATGACAAAGTATACAGTTTGAAACAATTTATAGAAGCCATAATCATCATCTAAATATTACAATATATTTGAATTCTAGAAGCAATGGTGGCTATGGTCATTTGTATACTTTAGACCTTGTACCTGCTTTGAGAGTATTTTGCCTATTCCTCTCAAATGAGTCATATGAAATGAGACAAGGAGAAGTCCATCAAGTCTCTCTTTTTAGGCAGAGGGCTGGTATCCTGGATTCAGTGTTGCCATATTCTTGCTCCTTTCCCATTCTCAGTTTAATTAGATTTTAAGCCAAGAAACCATCTTAGTATGCCTTACCTTTAAATGGTTTAAATATACTCTGGGGTTCACAGTAATTCACACCCCTACCTTCACCACAGCCCTGTAAATCCTGAAATTGTGTAGGATTCTCTCCACCACCCCTTCCTATGAGGTTAGTGGCCCCTGTGGGGAAAGGGACAGTCTTAGAATCTAAAATTTATGAGCGTGCTGCATTTTTCTAAGGTGTGAATTGAAAAAAAAATCTCCAGAAAACAATTAAACATTTACATGTGGTAAGCATGTAAATGTGCCCCTGTGTCCTCTGGGAATGCAGTTACTGTGAAATGGAAGAGAACGGAAGAAGGACACCCGGGTCCCCAGAACCTTCACCACACATGAAACAGCCTTGGAGACATCGTGGAGGTTCAGCTTAAAACATAATAATTTCTAAACTAGTTTCGAACTAAGAAATTAGCACAACCATTGTGTAGCATAGATGAAGTTGACTTATTTAAGTATCTGGAGCAAATCTCCCCTCTAGAGAGTATAGTTATTAAAATATACTTAATGCCAGCTACCTCACTATTAAACTCTGAAATGTTAGTGCTAATAAACACAATAAACTTTCAAATGACCTTGCCTCAGACATTTATTGACAAAATAAAGAGGACACTGAAGGTCAATCTATACAAAGGTTGTGAGCCCAGTATCACTAAATCAATGAAGTGCCCGAGCAAGGCTTTTCTAGTGCAAAGTGTATTTCTCTTACAATGTTTCCACAGCAACCTAAGAGCATGTTGGAAAAACCCTGGAAGGAAATACTGTCATATATGTTCACATGAAGACCAAAGCATCCCACAGTGTTTGAGCCCCAGGATCTTGATTAAAAATCATAGCTCTACTAGTGAGGCTGATCACCCAAGATCCCACATAAAAACACTCAGGGAAAATACTGCTGGAAGCTTCAGTGTTCCTTACTTTTAGGCCAGTATTTTTGCCCTGAAGTCTCTAATTATCCTTCACTTACCGTGAATAAGAAGGAGGTGACAGAACCGTTCTGTCTAAAGAAATCTTATAATTTCTCCAAGTTGGAAAGCAAAAAGAATGCCCTGGCTCCAAATGACCATACCCACTGATTCCCAGCAGACTCCCCAAGGTGAGGGTGGAAAACCACTGGAACTTGACATCCCAGCAGTTCCAGAAGAACAGAAGAGAGATAGAGAGAGGGGGTGAAGAGACAGATAGAGAGATAGACAGACACATACACACACATACACACACACATACACACACACACACACACACACACACACACACACACACACACACACACACACACACACACACACACACACACACACACACACACACACACACACAGAGAGAGAGAGAGAGAGAGAGAGAGAGAGAGAGAGAGAGAATATTCCTAGGCCATTTCTTGCCAAAGAGAACATGAAGTCAGCCACAAACCCTCATTCTTTCTTTGTGTCTTATGTGGCCCAGGATTTCGTGGGCTTCTGTTCTTCCAGTACCATCTCCATGCAGGAAGCAGCTACACTCGTATTAAAACCTTTGCTTTGGGTCTGCTTCCATTTGAAGCCCAAGTACCCAAACTCCTATGCTCTGTATTGCAATATTAATTAAGCCATTTCAGCCTTTCTTCCAGATTCCCAATTTCTAGTTTGGTACTGTATGGAAATTCAAATTTGCTTTTTTCTTACTTTTATACCTTTCCTTCTCCTTCCCTGCCTAATATTTGAAGCTATCTTAAAATAGAGTTTAAAATATGTTTCAGACCTTTTCATCTCAGTTACTTTTCTACAAATTACTACACCACAATTTTCCTCTGACATATCTTCCCCGTATTTTGGGGGTAGTTTTGACAGAAGATTAAGAATATGAACTTAGACAGTAACTTGGTTCAAAACTCTTGCCATTCAGCAGTTCTGTGATTTGCTTAAAAGTTCTGAAGAACACGTTCATCCTCCATTAGACTGAGATACTAACACTTGGCATGCTCTACACAGAACCAGCTTGGTGATATATACTTGTTTGGTCTCCGTGAACTGAAGGTCCCTGAAAAAGCCATGCCTTTGATAAGACTGGGCAGATGGGAAGGCTGCCATAAACTCCATGACTGCACAGCCAGAATTCTGTAGAGTAAGAGGCTAGATGATCTTGGGCTAACTGTAACCCACTTGGTAGCTATTTACCACCCATTGCTTTGTAACCCAGCATCCTGTGGCTATCAAATACACCCTTTGCAAAGCATTAATTTAGCAAATGGCTGTCTAGTTTCTCAGGAATGAAGCATCCCTTTCTCAGCAGAGGCTCTTAAAGACTTAGGAAGTAAAGAAAACTTACACATCAGGAAGTAATTGAGTCACAAGTCTTGGGAAAGTTCTGGAACTTACTGCATTGGCAAGTGTGATCCCCAAGTTTTTAAAAGCAGTAACACTTCCTGGGAGACAGGACTACAGCCAGAGGACATACTGTAAGGTGTGCAGGGAGCTCCACAGATGCAGTTACCTTGAGTGATGACCCATGTTTGGGTAGGCATTTTGGGTAGGATCTGAGTAAACCGTGCCTATACTTTTGTAAGGAGTGTAAATTAACTCCCTGGTTCAGAAAGTGGCTGAAGTAGTATTGTTTCTTTGGTTTGTCATCTATGCCATATCTGAGTGAGTATATTTTTATTCAGATCTCTCCAGCAAGAGTCAGTCACAAAATATATGCTATTAATTCACTTATACTGTTCCAGAAGTTAAGAATATTATATAAAACCAATGGCTAATGGTTTCCTGTTTTACTAGCACCCTTCTACTTGATGCCTACCAATGCATTTGGTAAATGCCTTGATCTATAGCTTTCTTTTGCTCTGTGTCTAGAAAAGTCATGTTACCACTTCCTTGGCAGAACCTGTCACTCAAGGCAACCAGAAACTGGTTGAATCATTGTCTCAAAGGTGAATCACTGGCTCAAAGTAAAAATTATCTGACTCTGTCTGAGGTTGTGTTTTGCATCAACAGCACAGTGATTCTGGGAAATGTCTAGAAAATGAATGTTATGGCTGTGTACATTTATGAAGAGGAAGAAGAGGAGAATTTTAATTTTTCCTTCTGTAAGTGTTTGGTGAAACTTGGAAACTAACACTGTATAGACAGCCCAACATTACACTGACACAGGGAATGTGAACCTTGGGATTTCAGAAGATCTCCTGGGCAACTTGAACTGGGAACATAATTCCTAAAAGACACAGATGTCAAGATCAGTGTCCTACACAGTTTCTCCTGATTGGGTAAGAGGGTGTTGTATTTTATTTTCATTTTGGTTTCTTAGGCTGTCCCTTGCCCTAAGAGATTCTAGTATATAGCTGTTGACTTTGTTTTGAGGAGGAACTTCAGTAAAAAATCTAGTCACTCCCTTCTGAAGATGCTGTTTTCAGTGCACATCCACATACAACTCAGCTTCTCTCTGTCTTCAGAGGTGGGTTGGCTTCCCTCTTCACCATGTGTCATAGTCTAGTGGGAAAAGCAGCACGCATACCACCCAGGAAATATTGAAAGTTAAAAGTGTTTCCTTATGGAAAATGACTCTTCCACATAGCAGTGGATATTTCAGAATTTATAACTTAAATTACAGGTGTAGTTTCAGGGATACAAACTCCATTCAAAGTTCCTTATAATAACAAAGTGATAAGTAATTTTTAAAAGTTTATTTTCTTCACATTCCTCTACACTTCAGCCCTCAGTATTACATTTTAATTCGTTTGATGGCAGTAACCTCAAGTAAATTGGCAATCTTCTTTATTGGTTGCCATTAAAAACTAAGTATGTTTTACCCAAGTCTTATCCTAATAAGGATATTTAGAGACTAATTAGTAGCAAGTTAGCAGGCTTGTCCCTAATAGAAAAACAAAATATCTACTCTAGATTAACTAAATCCCCTCATCTAGAAAATTATTACTGCAGCTTCAACCATTGGAGACCCCAAATCTCATCTTAACACATCTGGCAAATACTGGATATATGAAGGTGAGACACCCCAGTCTGAGCTCATCAACCAACACACAGTTTTCTTCTCAGAACTGAACTATTTAGTTTTCAGGGTCAAACAGTATGTCAGTTGACTTTGGGAGTTTAAGAAAACCGTAGCTCTTTTTACCTTTGTACTTCAGTTTAAATTTTTTAAATCAGTTCCTTTAGTCTTACATACTTCTATGGCTATTAATCTCTAAATGCATATACTTAGGTCTAGCAGTGCACACATAAACAGTTGTGAACATATACAACTATTTATAAACGATGAATTCATATTTAACATTCTATAGCCATCCTAAACTGTACAATCATTTTATATATATTTAAAAACCAAAAATGGGGTATTAAACTTCTGTTGATTTTCCTGTGATTTTAAATGGGGGAGGATATGCCTGAAAATTCAAAGTCATGTGGAAAAATGTCCATATGCAATATAGACACACACCCTGTCCTCCCTGGCTCTCATTTTTCTTATGTCATTAATGGTCAATGATGAAAATATGCCATTTCATAGTTCTATAAGCAACCTGGCTGTTTTCAGTGACAAAAAATATGATATAATTGAAAGATCAATGAGAACTAAAGAAAATTTCTAGTTATTAATTCATTCCTAAACAATTCCTTATGAGTAGAGTCTCTTCTTATGACTCAGTGGATGCAGGCTCTTAGACTCAACCTCTCTTCTGTGTGTGTGGTATCTGGCAGTTGGCTACAAACTACAATACAATGGACTTCTCTGAAGGGTGAAGCATGTGATCATGCACTGTGTGTTTTTAATGAAAGAAAGCATAAAAAGTGTTTACCATTGAAGAGGCAAGAGGAAGGATGGCTTGGGTTTCACACTCATCTTTTTTTCCTACACAGTTACTTTGTATTTCACATGGCTATATTTTATTTTTTTCTTTCTGCAAACTTCACAATTTCATACTGCAGATTGTAGGAAAAGAAGGTTGGCAGAATGTCCAGTTGTTCTTAAGTTCTCCAAGTCATGGAACAAAGGCCCCAGGCACCTTGTATAACAGATACTCAAACTTGCAAGGAAATACTGAGTCAACTTTTTGTTCCTGAAGTAGTTGAGGGCCATGAAATTCCACTCCCATCTCCAGCTCTGTGCCTCCACTGATCCCTGTCTGATTAGCTCCAAGATCAACCATGTAAAGATATATTTTGTTGCAAATATTTTTCATTAAATTGTCACTTATTCCATTCCTGGCTTTCCTACAGCTTCTTCATAAATAACCACCCAATCTTTGTTTTCAATAAATGAGTACTTCCTGGGGCACACCTGAGGATGTGATCCATCCCTCCATCTTCTCATTAACAGTGCACAGTGCTCACCCTTTGTGTAAGTACAGCATCTCCTTAAATACTGTTCCTTTTCTTGTTTATTCAAGGGGGCATCTACAAAAATGCATCTGAGTTGCTGAAAGAGCTCATGAGAAGATTCACTCTGGTAAAGAACAAAAAAATGTTTATCAGGAGTCACACAAAAACAACATAAAAGCAAAAGTCATCACCATAGCTGAGGGGACCCTGGACTATCTGTCAGCAGGCAGGCCTAAACCAGGCCCTCCCTTCCAAATTTCATTTTACTAGCTTCCCCTCATTGTTCTCTTTCTAGTGTGTGTGTGTGTATGTGTGTGTGTGTGTGTGTGTGTGTGTGTGTGTGTGTGTGTGTGTGTGTGTGTGTGTGTGTGGTGTGTGTGTCTGTTTTAGTATAATTAATTGTTAAAGAGTTAAACTATGGCCCCAAAGAGATACAGTAAGAAAGAAGGGGATGAGACACCAAGGTCAGACATTTTGTTGATCAAATGTGTAGGTGTTCAGAGACAATGAGGCAAGTACGTTTTCTGTAGAATACCTCAGAGCTAATCTAGGACTCGGTCAGGACTGTGCCTTTTCTCTTCTGAACTCCATCCTTCATATGGCTGTTCCTTAGACATCCAGGTTGCTTCTATGCTAAGAAAAGCAATAAGAGATTATCTGTTGGTTTTCTGACATTTCTGTGGTGCTTACTTCATTACTGCCATACAGGGGACTTTTGCATACATGGGGAGTTTTGCATATGCGTCCTGGAATAATTTCACCCCAGCACTTAGCCTTGAGATTGTCTACCTCAGTAACTGGGGTTTATAATTAATAATACAGATTTATCTGTTCAACCCCAGAGATAGTCTGAACATTTGAGAGCACAGGGATAAAATCTTCATCTTAATCACTTTTCCAGATAAATCATATGCCCTTGATATATTGTTTCAAGAAAGATCATGTGGATCCCATGTGGCCTACTTACCCAATACAACTTGAATTGATATGACAAGACAAGTGAGTGTATGTTATCCAAAGGAGAGTTAGATGCTCAGGCATTTCTTGAATCCATCAAACATAAATGTTGAGGATATATGTCACCCAATATCTATAGTAGTAAGTAACATCTTTCTCTTTAATGACAATATGGGCAATATTTGAGATCTAGTTCTTTCTCATTTAGCTTCCAGATTTAGAAATAAAACCATAATTTCAATAAATGTTCTTCTCTTTCTCCCCTTCTCCTTATTTTACTGATTTACACATGAACTATCTCACACCATGTCAGTTACTCTCAGTTGCTGGCCTGTGTCTCTTTTCCATTTGTGTCCCCAAAGTTAAGATGGTACCCATTCAATTAAACAATCAACTCTGATCTCCTAAAGATAGGTCTACTCCAATCCAGAAAGTCTGCAGACATTCAGCAAATCTAATGCAATTTCAAATTCTGTAATGAGACCCCAGCCTGCAGGGCCAGGTCTCATTTATGTTGGTTATAATGGGGCTGGAGAGATGACACAGAGGTTGAGAGCACTGTTTGCTTTTCCAGAGGATCGGGGCTCAATTCCCAGCACCCACATAGCAACTCAAAACCATTGTAACTCCAGTTCCAGGGTATCCAATGCCCTCTTCCGACCTCTTAAAAAATTGCACATGTAGTACTTGTATACATGCAGGCAAAAATCACTCATGCACATAAAATAAAAATACATTGGTTATACTCTTCAGTGAAGGTGCTCTACAATGCCACAACTGAGGGAATGAAAGACAAACCTTAAATACAGGAGGAAAATATTCTCTCTACTGCCCATACTATTCTAGTAACAATTTGCACCACACCCAAGCCTTCTTTTGATAATAACACAGATTGAAGAATTTGTTCAAACTCACTGAGATACAGAATAAAAATTAAGGTTGTGTCCCATAGTAGATAAAGTGTCTCCCTATAATGGACACATCTTACCCCCTCCATTTCAGTGTACTTGAAAAATATATACAACACGTATATAGCTAGCATTTGAAGTCCAATACAAAGACAAAGTTAACTTCCTCCTAGCATCAGCTTTTTCAGTAATGCTTGTGATTCACTGGCCATGAAGGGAAGGACACAGCAGTGATAGAGATACCACCTTCTAGGAATCAAGCAACCTTGTTATCGTTAGTTCCTCCTCTCAAGAAGCTGGACATGAGTAACATTCCCATACTGACAATGCTTGCCAACATCACCAGTAAGCCAAATAAGTGGGAATAGTGTCTATGACACGTAAAGAAAAGAGACAGGGGTCTTCTTGGCTGGCGTTAATATCAAGGACAAGGGCACTGGCAGGCCATGCCTTTAAAACATTGGAGGAACATGGCTTCCCAGGGCCAGGCTAATAAAGGGCACAGCTCCAACCAGCCTCATTAACCACAGGCATTGGCAGCCTTTGGAGTGTGAAGTCAGGAGATGGCCATGGTTGGCTTCACCTCCTAAATCATCCCTCACTACAGCTAGGAAGTCCACACTCTATTAAACTTTTTCCTAACATCCAGAGAACAAATCTGCCCACTACATTTTGTGAGGAATATTCCTGTTACTTCAGTGATCCTAAGTCATTATGCTCATTTTGGCTTTGGATATATTTGTCCTTCTACTTTTGGGAATTGCAATTGTAAGTCACTGTCTTTTTTCTGTTACATATATACTTTTATCTAGAACATTAAAGTTGGCAGCTAAAACATAATCTAAAATTATATCATACCCTATGTAATACATACTGTCAACATAAAGAAATAAATGTAAAACTCTCTTTTCCCAACTCATTTTTTGTACTATAACATACACTTTCAGGAGATAGGGAGCAGTTGTAAGTTCTGACTTTGGTAAATGTTTAGAGAAGAAAATGCTTAACTGACATTCTCTTCCCAGAATGGCACATTTCAATAGCACCCATGAAGCCAGTCTTTCAGGCAGTGCCAGGGGCTGGCAGCTCTCTCTAGTGCCTCTTTGTCCATGTTAAAAATATCAGTTTGCCTAAGAGAACACACACACAATATTAATAACACTTGAGGTAGCCTTGCTTTCTAATTATCTATACAGACTTTGCTGCCTCCTTTTATCAGGCAACATATTTCCTAGAGATATCTGTGAGATAACAGCATATTTTTAAAAGAAAAAGGGTTTCACTGAAATGTAAAAAAAAAAAAAAAATGTAGACTTTTGTCTTGAAATGTGATGACTAAGCCACTGACTTCACTCCTTCCATTTTAAAATACATAAAGCCTTGAACCATCATCGCTGCAGGACTGTGACTAGGTAGGTCATAACATAGATGTTACCATTTGCCATTCATTCCTTAACACAGTTCACACCTGATGCCAGATCTGTACAGGATTTGGAGAGTCAACACACTAGTTTGCTCCTCTCCTAAAGCGTGTGTGGCTGGTCAAGGGAGACAGAAACATAAATAACCAAAGGCAGAGCACCAAAGACAAAGTCAGACCCCTAACTTAAGGAAATGATGAATCTTGAATAGGTTCTTAGGTCATGAAAAGAGGATGATGGACTGAGAACAATGGTGATAGGTGTGGGAAGGGGTGTGAATGCAGGACACTGTGCTTCTGAGCTCTAGAATGGCTAGGGTGGGGAAGGGAGAGGTCCAGAGAAGATAAGAAGTCCAGGTTGTGAAACAGAACACTAATGTACTGCAGATCACAGGCTGTAAAAGAAAGTGTGTAGGGAAATGAGGGGATTCTGTCGACATCATTTCAGAATTTGACTTCTGCATCTAACTCATAGATAGAAATTTATGTTTCAAAAAGTACTACTTCTAGGGCTTGAGAATTTGTGAAATCTTGATCTTAAGATGTCTTAAAATTTAGTGGGAAAATTGGGGAAAGTGCTTCCAAACTTCTAAGGAGGATTTGATATGTTTGATTTGTTCAAAGGAGAGATTCATTTCCATTACTAGGGCAAAATTACCCTTTGTGGAAAAGTGAAGTAATGGTGACATTAATTCTAGAAATGAAAAATAAGACCACAAACTAATGTGTTTGTGTGAGACAGTGTTGACTGGAGGAGTTTCACTGGGAGTATGAAGATCATCCATCTAAATCAGAGATGACTTTCTGAGATTCCATTTCCTAAGTGAAAATTTTGACTACTGTGGCTTAAAACAATCTATGAATTTCAGTCCAAAAGTTTTATTTGTATCACTCAAATTAATTTAGGCTTTTAACTCTGATTCCCCAGAGACACCACAGAGCTGGGTTTGGTGCTCCCAGGGGACCTCTTGTCCAGGGGATATCAAATTGTCTGAATGTACAATGTTAATTCCTGTGAGTTCTATGTGTATGGTATGAGCTGGGGTTATGGCTGAACATTCCCTATTCCCTATTGTTGATACAAGCTTTGGGAGGTGCTTGCTACACTTGTCCACAGAAAGTCTTCAAGTACAGTAGCTCCCTCAATCATCTAGTCCTGAAGTCCTAGGACCTCTCCTCCCCCAATTGTACTTCCAGAATCTTCTGTATGACTGAATTAAAGCACCATTTCTTCTTAGTGTGTTTCTGTCCCTTATGGTGCACTTTTCCATCCACACTATGTATTCCATTCTACGGTATATATGCACTCTTTCTAGGTGTATCACAGAGGCATTGACTCTGTGATTTTTTTTTTTTTTTTGATATCATGGTCCAGTCTGTATTAGCTCCACGCTGCAGGGGCTAACTATTCCAGGATTATTTGGGGGGGGGCTGTGATCAGAACCAGTTAAACAGGCTCCAGTCTGACCCTGAGTGGAGTAGGGTGGATTCGAAGAGGCCTAGCTACCCAATGATGTTAAAGATGAGACAGAGACATCTGGTCATAACAGGAGGGCTCCCAGTAGATACTGAAGGCCACAGTTTATTGTTCCATCATCTTAAGTAACCATCCAAAGGTGGGGGCAGTGGCAGAAGACATCTTTTATCATGTATAAATGGCTGGTATCAAATATTTCCCTTAATCCTAGAGAAACTACTAAGCAGCATGTACTCACTAACCCTCAGGGTAGGTGTAGACTCACCCTGGCACAAGTCTTTTGTTATACAGAAATAGGAGCCATTTAATCAGCCAGGTAATCAGCTGATTTCTAAAAGAAAACAGAAGTTCTGAGCTCCTAGAATTTGTGGCTGGGCAGAGAATATTTCTGGAATATTGTGTGGGCCCCAACATTTTTTTAAAACTATTTAAACGATTTATTTTATTTCTATGTGTGTACGTATATGTATGTGAGTAGTTGCTGACAGAGGTTAGAAGTTGGAGTTACTTATAGGTGGAGTTTTTTGTCCCACCAGCATTTATTACTTATAAATGCTCAGCTGATAGCTCAGGCTTGTTACTACCTAACTCTTAAATTTAAATTAACCAATATTTCTTAGCTATGCTTTGCCATGTGCCTCATGGCTTGTTACCTCATTTTCTATAAGTCTTCCTCCTCTGTGGCTGGTTGGCATGTCTTCTCACGCCACCCTTTTTCTTCCCATCATTCCCCTAGTTTGGTTGCCCCACCTATAATTCCTGCCTGGCTACTGGTCAATCAGAATTTTATTAAACTGATTCAAGTGAAAAAATTTTGCAGCTTACAGGAGGATTATTCCACAGAAGTTACTGGATTTTTAGAGCCAGCTAATGTAGATGTTGGGAACTGAACTCTGGTCCTGAGGCAGAGCAGTAATTGCTGTTAACCACTGAGCCATCACTCCATCCCTGATGCCTAAGACTTTATTGTCTTGTTGAAGATCTCTCACACTTTGTGACACAAGGAACATTTTTCTAGATACACAATAAAACCATCCCCCCTGGGGTCTTCTTACTCCTTGATGGATTGACTTGAACCAGGCTTGGCCTTTTGTGGCTCCTGAGATGTCGGGCTTTTCTGCTCAGTATCCTGAGAGGATTCCTTTCTAGTTTAATTGAAAAATCCCCTAAAAGTCCAACACTTAGGGTAATAAAATTGTTACTTTAAACGATTTTGTTCTTTTCTTGGGAGAATCTGAGGTGATTTACTGCTTGAATCATTTATTTTAGAATTTATATTTCATCATATACTCTGTCCTGCAAAGAAGTAGCTTATCTGTTCTCTACTAAAATGGAGAACATAGATAGGAATAAACCCACTAGTGGAAGGGAACACAAATGTAATCCTAACACATTTCTATGACTTCACATTGCCTTATACAGTTAGCACTTCCTTTCACCCCTAATTCTTAAATGGAAGCAACACCCCTCTGTATTCCTGAACCAAAAGCTACTGTTATTTAGATAATTAGTTATTTCAGGAAAGCACATTCTGTGAGCAGCATCACTGGAACAGACTGTTCATAGAGTAAATTACTCAACCTGATCACCAGCATGTTGCCTGGGAAAACTCACCATCTGATAATGAGTGCCTGTTTTCTTCATTTGCCTATAACACTGTATGGCGAAATTAAGATTATATTTTCCTATGCAAGTTAAAGAAACAGGTATAGTGAAAGGATGTAATTTTTAAATACAGCATAGGAAGTAGAGTCATTTTCTTGATCTCTATGTCTTGATCATCTATCACAAGTCAGTCTATCTTGGACCACCAGAGATAGGAGAACAGAATGAGAATGCCATGAGTTCTCAGAGGAACTAGTCCTCTTCAGTGTCAAATCTTTGCCACAATGACCTCACTGGAGGAAAACATGGGTTTAATATGTAAGAAGGCTTCGTGGTTGTGTTCTTCAGAGTCAACAAATCTCATTCAAATGGTATGTATGCACAGTGGACTGGGTGCTGTCCTCCTTCACATGCCTGCCATCTATGGAAAGTTTGTAGGTTGCTGTGCTGTGTTTTGCTGTTCTAATTAGTATGTGATCTCCACCCTCCCCCCATTAGAATGGTGTTGGAGGTAGAGATGCATTCCAACCAGAAGACAATTACAAAACCAGGAAATCATAAAGAACCACAGCAGCCTCCTTTCCTTTCCGAAATTATTTGTAACATTTATGGGTCTTGTGTTAACATAGAAATGGGTTTATGAACTATAGATTGAGGAACCCCACCTACATGCCAGAACATAATGGCTCCTTTGTGGAAGAGTATGAGACATGGCAAAAGAATGACCACTTGATTTACAAAACATCTTCCTTGTGTGTACAAATACTTTGCATCATGAGAGTTTGTAGAAATGGAGATATTTGTTCTGAAATGTTGCCTCATGATCCAGTGAGGAGGGCAAATAAAAATTTACAGTGGACAACAGGGTGTTAAAAGTCAGCTATGACAGATTTCTCTTTAGTATTCTGCAGAAAACTGAACATTCAATCTTGTTGGTGAATTCCAACCTGACCTCAAGCTCTTCTGCAATGTCCAGGCCTCTGGATGAAAATTACTCTTTGGTGATTTCTCAAGCTCTTTCTGGTCATAAACTTCTAATATCCTTGAAATCAACAATGTTTAGTGAGAATTCCCTCAAGAGCTTCAGCAGCAGTTTTGCTAAGTTATTAAGATGCCATATTGAGCAATTTAATTCATTTCTTGTTCAGAAATACTCTTTGTCAAAGACTCAATCTCTCTCTCTCTCTTTCTCTCTCTCTCTCTCTCTCTCTCTCTCTCTCTCTCTCTCTCTCTCTCTCTCTCTCTCTCTCTCTGTGTGTGTGTGTGTGTGTGTGTTGTGTGTTGTGTGTTTGTGTGTAACTGTTTGGGGGTGTACAGGCACATATGCACATCTGTACACATGTATACGAAGGACAGCTATGAATGATGGGTGTTTCTCTCAATCACCCTCTACTTCTTTTCTTTAGACAGGGTTTCCTACTGCACCTGGAGCTCACAGATTCTTTGTCCAAACACAGACACCAAGGAAATATTTCTTTTCCATTATTTATTTATTCCCTGGCTCCCAGATCACACTCTAATCTTTATGACCAAAACCATAACCATTTTTCTTCCTAGGGATTCCCTGGGCTTGTGCCCTGCACTATACCCTAAGTGGTTTATATCAGGCCCTTAACTTCAACAGTCCAAAGACAACAGCCACAGAATGAGTCATCATTACTGTAGGCTTCAGCTCACTGTCACACTACATTGGACTAGATGTTTATCCTTCCCACACCTGGGAAGAATAGTGCCTGGTAGAGCTCATTTATATCAAAACACAGTGCAAGCTATTTCCTCCAGTATTAGGAAAACTTCTGTCCACTGTCTTTTTTATCTATTCCTATGCTGTATAATGGGCTCCTGTGCAAAGAGAATCTTTCTCATAGCTTATCCACAGTCTAGGATATATACTTATCCCTCTGGAATACTTATACATACAAGGACTCCAGAAATTGAAAGTGTAGTGTGCATGCAGGTGTGCGAGCACACACACACACACACACACACACACACACACACACACACACACACACTAATTTCTACTGAGATTCTCCAAATATCATTTTCATTACCACACAACTTCTTTTTTTGATCCAACTTCTTTCTGCCTGGATCCCTCCATTGCCAATGAATTTAAGTTTTAAAATGACAACTAAGAGCTGAGGAGCAGAACATGCAGACACCAATGGGGCAGTGCCATTCTGTGTAATGAAAAGAAAGCTTTAAACACCTGGGGAAAAGTAGTCTCCATGGTGTCCAGATGAAACTTTCCTGGTCACTCTATTAGGTGGGCAAAGCATGTGTCCAGAAAGACTGACACCCAGCTAATTTAGCCAGAAGGAGACATTGCTGGATGGCCCTAATGTTCTGGGAGAGAAGAAAAGTTAAGCCTGAGATGTTCCTGAATGCCCATGTGATACATCATTCTGAATATACAAAAATCAGAAGAGCAGAAGGAAGAGGGAGGTGAGCCTTGCTCAATTTTTAAATGTTGAGTAGTGGGATAGACTTACTTCAATTTAGGCATGTAGAAAAGAAAAGTGGCTTTGACTGGACTATTATCTCCTGAGTTAGGTGCAGATTTTAATAACTGGCAAATGAACCTCTCTATAAACAAAGTGTCTATAAATGAGAGAATTGTATACTGTGGAGACAACAGGAAATGTCAATGAAATGATGACATCCTGACTTTGTAGACAGTAGTGAAGATAACTGTGTTAATGTAACGTAGAGATGGTTATGAATTTCTAAGCCTCTGAATACCTAAGCATCAAGTAAAGGAAAAAACTAAGGCCAATGGCCAGAAATTTACCAGCTAGAACTAATATAGGCCTGATGCCGCTGATGCCTATTGATATAGGGACTATTAGAAGATGAATAAAGGCAGATTCTGACAGAAAAAAGGCAAATCTACATGGTAGCCATGACTTTAATCTTCTCTTCCCAATATTCTATTAAACCTAAGTCTAAAAATCTGAGCCTATTCCTCTCACTTGCAGAGACTTTGAAACACTATGCTGTAGTATCTGTAACATAATGACTGGCATTTCTCTCTGGTTTTCTAGTGAGTTCCATTTCTCTCATTGTACATTATCCACTTAGTGTTTCATTCTTGTTATCTGAACTTATCCTAGGCCACAATCAATAAAAAAATCCAATTAAGAGCTTACATGATCTATATGAAACCAACTATGTTGCTATTGATTTCCCTATAGAGTTTTGGTATACAAACTGCATTTCACACTATGACCCTAACCTTATCTTGCTGTATTTCCTGGTCTAATAACTCAGGGTTTCTGGAAAACTGAGTTCCTGGTGTCAAGGTCTTCACTGTTACTCCCTTTGAGCCTCATTTTTTTCCTTAATTATCACCCTGCTTTCCAGATGACTGTCCTTGCAGCAGTGGGAACCTAAGTCCCTGTGCCTTCTCAGAGGCTTCCATTTCTCAAGCACAGCTTTCCCCCATTCAAGCTTTCTTCCCTGACATTCTGAGCCTTGGCTCTGACTTACAGTCTCTGCTATTTTCCTTCTCTCATTTTCAGACAGTTCTTAACTTGTGTGGTTAAAATGTTCTTACAGGGCAACTTATGTGGGATGGCTTGTGAGAGTTTTAGATGAGGAAATTTTGCTTTTCTTTACTGTTAACATTATAAAAAAAAGAGTTAAAGGTCAAACTTGAAAGAACAGGAAATCAAGAAAAGTCTTGCTTCTTTTGAAGTAAAAATGGGGCAAATATAGAAACCAAGATGCCTGTAATACTACTACTACTACTACTACTACTACTACTAATAATAATAATAATAATAATAATAATAACAGTAACAGTGGCTTTGGACATTCTGCAACTTGCAGGGATAACAGGAGCTTTCTTCATCAGCTGACTCACTGTATAGTGCCCTGGCTTTATTTGGTATGTCAGATTTGGAAAAATGGTCAGCTATCACTTGTGGACCTCTGTAAAATGGTAAGCAATGTTTATCTTCATTTTGGAACCTTCAAATGAAGGGCTTTGTTATATGTTCATATTACCATGAATATATAACAAAGCACACCCATCAGTGCCAAGTATGAGGATTGCCAATGTGTACTTCAATCTGGATTTGTTCAAATCAGGAGTTGTGGGCACTGTTAGCAGGAAACAGTTCCACTAGTTTGGCCCTGAATGAGTGACTTCATTTATACTCACCAGTTCGCTGGCAGGCAACTCATACCTGCTGAGAGGACTTGATTTGATGTGGGCCCTAACCCAACGCCTGTAGTTCCTGGCGACATTCTCTGTTGTTACAACTCTGAACTTCACACCCCATGTTGAGCTTTCTCTCTTTTGGTTCTCCATGGGCAGGATGATCTTTTAAAAGAGGCTTACAATCTGACTACTCTTTTGTTGATGTTCATAGTAGCTTTCATTCTCTGCTTTGGTCTTTTAAAACATTGGTTGTCGTGGTATTGAGATCTTCTATCCATCTCTGATAGACCTTCATGTTAAGAATAGATCTGTTAACAATTACTCTATATATAGATCAGTTCATAGAGCAAATTCCTAGCAAGTGGTGATCCTAGGTCCCATTTCCACCACCATAGAAAACTGGACATATTGATACATGCCTGCAGTCCCAGAAGTAGTGAGGTAGAAGCAGAATGAAAAGTTCAAGGTCATCCTAAGCTACATAAAGAGTTCAAGACCAGCCTGGGATACAAAGATCTTCTCTCATAAAAACAGAAGTTAAGACAATAAGACAAGACATTTTTCTATAGGAAATAGGCAAAAAGTTAATTAAGGACCAACATGAAGTAATCATCCAACACTTCAATATTTTAATCATTATAAGCTCTTATCCAAGTAATTAGACCTCATACAAAATTGTTGTGCTCCACGTACTGTATTTAATAAAACAACATATTAACATTTAATGAGGAACACATTTTCATTGTCTTACAAGACTGGAAACATAATAGTGTGTGGCTCACATGTTAGAGACTGTTTTGAAAGGATAATCTAGCAAAAATGAAGGAGGAATAAGTGGGTTCCAATGTATTTCAAACTAGAAATAACTCAGTCACCCTGTCTAGGTGTCAAACTCTATCCCACTCCAGCAAGACCTTCCAGTCATACCGGCGCTATGTATTAAGCTTTAAAAGGTCATTAAACAAGTGTTACGTCTTTTCAGAGTACTTTTCCCCAGATGAAAATCCATACTTAAATACTAGAAAATATATTTCAGAATATAAAGACAGTGCAAAAAGTATGATAATCCAATAGTCACACAAAAGATAATGTTGTGCATAAAATGAAAACTGTCTATTCTGTACTATTATATATGGATTCTAATTAAATTACTGGCTCCCATAATTGAGGTTGGCTTCCTAGAGTTCATCTTAGCTGAAAAGACAAAAAGATATGTTCACTTTCTAAAAATATAAATATTTAGTACCTTTCTCTCAAAGAAATATATTGATTTTACTGTCAATATTTAGTGGATTAATATCAAATATCTCTCTCTCTCTCTCCTTCCTTCTCTTTCTCTCTCTCTGTGTATGTGCTTCAGACACTGAGATTTTAAACATAAATGTAATAAGATTTTAATGTAATAAGATTTTTAATTTTGCTACTGTATTATCCATGTTCATTAAGTTTAAAAGAAAAATTGAAACACTATTACGACAGCATCTTGTTGACTTGATACCCTTAACTGCCAATCCTTGAGTACTTTAATGTATGTTTCCTATAAACAAGAGTGTTGTGTTATATTGCTACAGAATGCCATCAAACCCAAAAGCTTCACATTTACACAATTAGCCATCAAATGTCCAAATCCCACCTGAGTTTCTTCAGTGAGTGAGCTCAATAAAGAGCAATGATCCCCAGGGCCCAATCCCATGTAGCATTTAACTTTCATGGACTTTTGTGACTCTCTGTTTCCTTACTCTTCTGTTTACTTGGATAATTCTGATGCTTTCAGACCATAAAGTAACTGTTTTGTAGAAGCATTCTAGTCTGGATTTGATTAGGCTGACCTGTGGCTGCTGGACAGTCATAACACAGAAGTAATGAAGTAAGTGTTTGCTTATTGCCCCTTGTCAATGCCACCTAGTCAGCTTCACTACTTATGTTTATGTCATTGTTAAGAAAACAACAGCTTAGGGCTGGAGAAATGGCTCATCTCCTAAGAGCACTTGCTGTTCTTGCAGAAGAACCCGATTCAGCTCCTAGCACCCATATGGCTGCTCCAAGTTGTCTATAACTCTAACTCTAAAGGCTCAGACACCCTCTTCTGGCCTCCATAGGCACCTGTGCACATATGTACACACCAGCACATCTACAAACACAGGAAATAATAATAAATTTTAAATGGCAGAAAATTTCCACTATTGAGTTATTTTCCTACCCATTGGATATTGATACAGTTGTTGGGAAAGCAAATTTTAACAGCTCTTTAAATCTCCCATTAACTGATTTTTAATTAATTCATAACTTGTTATTTTATTAGGTAGATGGAATCTATTATTATTTTACCTATTTTGATAAGAAAATTATTTCTTCTTGATAAAGTCAACTTTATTCTGAAGATTTCCCAATTATTCTTCAATCCTTTGCCACATAACAAGTAACACAGACCCCTCCTGCACATTTTCTGTTGAAATTTGACTCAAAACATTGGCTACTCCTTATTACGTGGTGGCTTTGAGACAAAGAACTTGGACCCATAGTCCAGAATGTGTGATTCTGACTAAGGTAGCTGATCTGCTATTCCATAATACATAGTGGAAAAATAAACACAAACAAAAACACCCAACACCAATAACTAGTTGTCCAGATCAGCTCTAAGTACCAAGTACCAGACTTAGGAAAACTCTGCTTCTGGACAGTAAAGAGAAGATTAAAAATAGAAATGAATTTTAACTCATCTTCAATTGATACTAGAACATGAGCATCAGCCTATATATCATATATTTTCTTACTACGAAGTATATATCACTCTTGTTAACCTGCCCCAATGTCACACAAGACACATTGAAGACACAAAATTTTGCTTATCTCTTAGTGAAATTATTAGACCTAACAGGCCATTAAACTCTTTGTTTAGTTTATACTTGGCGTGTCTGAGAATACTGCATCTGGATATGCAAAGCCATCCTGAACCATTTTCAATCCACTAACTTCTGCAAGGAGCACAGTTACTGAGTTCGAGGGGAGCCCATAAGAGCCACCTCTGTGAGGAGCACAGAGCCCATGAAGACCCACCTCTGGGAAGTCTCCAACAGTTACAGAGTTTATGGTGAGCCTGTGAGCACCCACCTCTAGGAAGTCTCTGGAAGTGAGATTGCACCCAGCGTGACTTGGGATGGGCACCCAGGCCAGCCCTGAGAAGCAGTAGCTATTATAAACTTGTCAGATTTATGAGACAGTACAGATATAAACAAGATGAGCTGTAGCCAAATGTGGACCCTCCATCTTCCCCTCTTTCTAGAAATGTGGGTAAAACCTGTGCCAGTGACCGTAGAGATATGTAATGATCTGTGCCAGCAGTGAGGGCAGGCCAGACAATCATTAAAGGGACTATAAACAAGACAGGATTAGGCATGGGAAAGGGCTGAGGGCCTTCCTATTAGACAGTCTGGAGGGAAGCCAGAGTCCCTACATGTGATCTTGCTCTGGAGTTCAGCTCAGCAACTGTGCCTGGTATTGAAGGGAAGCCCGCTGCCTGTGTGGGTGGGAGGTATCCTGGAGAAGGCACAAAAGACCAGTCCCACCACTAATTAAATAGGATGCATGCATGCAAGTACTTATATCCTTCAAGGCTCCTTCTATTGCTACACATCTCTATGTCTATCAACAACCCTGACCCTTGGTTCCTTTTAATATGTATCTATGCTTACTAAAGAAATAGTATGTGGGAATTTTGATCAGGTAAGGTAAAAGACTCTACTTAGAATCATAAAAGATTTATACAGCTAGAACAACTCCCAGGCCTTGTTCCTTGAAGAATAAGTAATGGGGCAGAGTACTGCAATGAGTCCTGGGATTCTCTCCCAGGAGTCAGTCCATCTAGCACCAGAGAGTGACTTAAGATAATGGCAAGTGAAAGCATATTCCAAGCCCAGGCCCAGTGTTGCATGTCTCTCCCATTATCGAAAGTCCTAGGCCTCAGACAGAATGAGGAGTTATGATGTCAAGGCTCAGACACTGCCACTGCCCACTGCCATGGACTCCTTCCACAAGAAAGGCAGCAATTCACTGTAGATCTGAAACAATGCCCCAAACTAGATACATGCCAAGCTCCGAAAATAATACAGAAGTTTAAAAAAGAGTGGCAGGCAGGCTGGTAATTCCAGCTAGCCAGGAGACCCAGGACTGTCTGGCTGAAGTGTCAGAAGAAAGGAAGGCTGAGGTACTTAGCCAGCCCTTGTCTCAGAATTTTAAACTTATTTTTAAAAAAAGTAGTTAGTGATATAACTTTTGGGTAAACTACTTGGCTAGCATGTCAACAGCCCTGGGATCCATTGTAGTCTCTGGTTTTCTCCTAATTTTGATTGCTAAATCATTTATTTATTCATTCATTTGTTCATTCAAAAGATTTCTTAGTAAACGCTGAGTTTGCTTGAGATGCTATAGTAGAATTCCAGGGGTCAAATATATAGAGGACATTTGTATGCTGGTAGGAAAGGGAGGAAGAAAGATGCAAATATAAAAAGGTGAAGTTTACTTATGATGCTCTCTGACCCAACACACTGAGGCTTGTTAGCAGGTACAACAAGCCTTCAGTCTGCAGAAGGTGCTGAAGTCATTGCAAACCCCACTGAACTTTGAATTGCTTCTCTTCTTTGGAGAGAGCTATCTAAATTAACTAGGCTTCTTTGGAGACTGGACATAATGGGCATAAAGACAGGAAACATTTGGAAGACTAACTTCATTTAAACTGAAAAGAAATGTTATTTGTCATATTTCAATGTCACATTGTGTTTTGAAAGCCTAAGGACCTTTCTTCATCAATCTGTGGAAAGTTGTAAAATGCTACCCTAATTTAGATGGTGTTTGTCTTCATTAGGGATCTCAGTGACACTGTGGCTGCAGAGAATCTTTTGTTACAACACACACAGCTTTGTTCTACCAAGAACTCAAAATGAACTTGAAGTTAGAGCAATCCAACATCAAGCTTTAAGCAGTTTCATGCAGCTGGATTTTGCTAATTTGTGATTAGCAATGATGTCAATATGTCAGATCATGATTTCCTTTAGATGGAAGCATAAATGTCTTCAAAATAAGTTATGTATGTTATAAAAAAAACAGTGGCTTCTGTACTGGCAAATTGGTGAGTTTAGATTCAAAGCAAATCCACATGGATAACTATTCAAAGGACAGAATCAAATATGTCCCTCAAACTACTTAATGCTACCTCAGTTTTGCACAGAAAATGTCACATCCTCTGTGAATGACATTTACATGGAGTGTTTGTGTATCTCACTACAGCAGGGATCGCTTGTTCAAAAGTAACCTCAGCTAATTGTTTATACGGGAATTATAAAACCAGGGTCTAACATATGTCAGGAAACAGGCTGAGATTCACAGCAAGGATGAGGATCTCCAAGGTAAACTAAAGTGCCATCTTGTAAATAAAGAATATGAGCATGGGCCATGAGGACAGAGCACTGTGCTCTGTGGAGAGGAGAGGTGAGTCCCGAAGGGAAGCAGTGATGCCTGCTTTTAATAACAGATATGTCAGGTAATGAATGAGGTACATTTTTATACAGAGAAACAGAGCTGGGGACAAGACATAAAGTTGTAGTGGAGCCCAGTATGCTCCTGGATTCGGGTGACCCTGGCCCTGATTTGAGACTTACCCAAGGTCACAGTTGAATCCTGGGGATAACAGTAGAGTGTAAATCTGGAGAACAGAACCTTTGGACAATCTGCACTTTCAGTTAGGAGAAGATGGATGAAGTGTGGAGAAAGAAAGGGCTGAACAGATGGGAGGTACGCCCATGTAAGCTCTTCAAAGACATTGAAGGTCTGAAGTACAGCCATTGAGGGAAAGAACCGTTGCCGGGCAGAGCTAGAAGATCCAAAGAGCTGACCAAGGCATTCTCATCTGATGGCAACTGTGAGACACAGGAAGGATTCACTGGCATCATCTGCTGATGAAGACTGCAGACTCTTTTCACACCACACAGGATTCCATAAGAACCCTACTTAGAGAACTGCAGTTTTGAAAACACCAAGTTTTATTTTCCTTGAAGCATGTTGGATAAAATAGAAAAATGCATATCTAAAGCCATTAGTTCGTTACTTCATTTTCATCCTTCTGGTTTGCCTTTGTCCTGTGCTGACTCAGCATGGAATGGGAAGGAAAGAAATGGAAGGAAAAAAGAAGTCAAGGGGAGACTTTAACATCTGTTAAGCCCTGGAAATAAATTCTATTTGTACCAATTTCTCACAAAGATTTCATGCATAGACACAAGCATGCACAGAGTGAGAAAAAGGGCCGGTCCTTTGAAGTCAAAGCTGAATTCAAATCACATTTTATGGTTTCCCAGAGGTTGATTCAAATGGTCATTCCATTCAGCTTTCAGAACAATATTGAAACCAATAAGAACCTACTTGAACTCCCACCCATAGAAGACCATTTAGATCAGTTACAGTATTACTACATACTAAAATGTTTTTCAAATATTCACAGATTTTAATACATTTTTAGATGCTGAGAAGAACAAAAATCCAAGAGAAAAAAGTGAAAATAACCAGTGAAAACCAGGGTCAGTAATACTCTCCTGTTTCACAAAATGGTGGAATGTGGGAGTCCTGGCTTAGTTAGGACAAACTTTACCACCACAGACTTTGGCCAAATCCAACAGAAGGGACTTTTAGTCCTTACATCACATTCAGAAGTGGTGGAGCTATGCTTCTTGCAAGAGGTCATGGGAAAAACCTCTTCATTCTTTTTCAGACCTCCTGTGTTGCTTACCTTTCCCTACCTTTTCCACATGTGATCAAATCAATAGGCCTCTATCTTTTGCCTCTCTCTGCATGTCTGTGTCATATAAAGACACTGCACTGGATTTGTAAACAGGCAGATCAAAAATTGAATGAGATAACCGAATCCCTCCACAGTTTCTGTCTGTATGTTGCAGGGCTAAAGATAGCGATAGTTCTTCAGTCCAACATGATGGCAACCTCAGGACAAGAGAGACCAACCATTTAGTCTGAGAATGTAAAACTGGAGCTTATCTGGAGAGACCTACTGACAGTCCATACTAGAAGCTTCTAGAAGATGGGTTTGTCTGCCTTTAGGCTTTGATGGAAGCCACAGACACTGGGAGAGGGAAGTCAGGGTGCACACATCTGTTTTGTGTCTTCCCTCTTTAGTTGCTTTCAGGCATGCCAATCATCTCTGGCAATACTCTCAGACAGGCTTAGACATGCGATTTACTAATTTTCTAAGTGCCTCAACCAAAAACCAGGTTAAATTCACAACCAGAAATTACAAAGGTTTTTGTGACAGTAACATTTCTTGGATTTTTTTCAATATGGCCAATATTTGAAAGGCTTTCTTGTCTTCCACAGGAAGTATATGTGCCCATTATTTGAATAGGAAGGAAAATTCATTTTTATAAACTCACTTATATTTTTGAACTTTCATATTTACTATCACAATATTCTGGATTTTTTCATTAGGTAAAAATGTAGTCTAAAACACAGAACTACTGAAACTTGGCTTAATTTCAACTTTGACTTGAAATTAAGTCCTTGGCTAGAATAACGTGAAGATTTGCTTTTGAAAACCCTGGTGCATACATATCAGTAGGAGTAGAGGAAGTGACCAGAACTTCATGAAGACTATCATGTCTTAGGGGAAGAATAAGCTAGGCTCCTTCAGCTTCACTTGGTGGCTATATCTTCATTGTTGGAGAAAAACAGAAAAACTAATTGCAGACACCAACAAGGCTGGGCTCCTTCTCTGTTGTAGAGCCTTGGATTTAGTCAGCTCGTGAATGTCCTATCGAAAGCATCAGTCCCTGCATTGCAGACAAGAGCTGCCCTCCCTCCCTAGCACATCACTCTGGTGATCAGGGCTCAGTCATCTGGGAGGTCTCAACAACTCCCAGAGGGAGTGGTGCTCACTGCAGAAAGCCAGGCAGTTCTGCTGACCCACAGAAACTGTTCCTAGTGTGGTCTCAAGTGACAGCAGGGACTTGTAGAATGGCTTTAATTTGTAAAAGGGACTTTCTCTTTAACTCATGTGACATTCAGGAACTCCCAGGGATAATCAGTGAGGTTTTGTCAAGAATAGGCACTTTCCTAAAATTAATGAAATAGCATATTTCACAGCTAATACATTATATGGTTTAATTTTCCTAAAACAAACCTTAATATTTTATGTCTGCATATTCCTGTACTTTCTCTATATATAGTTAGCCAAATTAATTCCTACCTTTAGTCCTTAGGAGAGGGGTGGATTCTCCTTAGTCTACAGGTTCTTCGCATTGAATTAAATAGTGATTAATTCCCAGGCCCTAGTACTAGCTCACTTGCATCAATAGCGCTAATTCACCAGGCAAGAGAACCAGGCAAGACAGCATCCTGGCCAACCTAATTCTGGTACCCAGAGCACATGGTAGCCTCAGGGAAATTGGGTGCAAGAAACTGCAAATCCATGAGGAATGGAAGACACAAATATTTCAACAGACTTTGTTTGCACTAAATAAATTCACTGAGGTTCCTTACCAAAGTCATCATTAAACCCATTCTTTATTGTAGAAGTTATGAAAGATTTTCATTTGAAGACAATAAAATTCATAATGGAATAAACTATGTGATACAAAAAATGAGTTTAGAAACAAGAAATGTTGAGATGCAGGAAGAATCTGGGTTCTATTATACTCAGGGAAATTAGATAGCAGCTTGCGGTTTCAGAGGTAACTGCTTCATTTTCCCCAGTCCTGGGGGCACGTAAGAATAGAGATGGAATACAAAAGAACAGAGATGGAACAGTTAATACAAAATTAACAGAACACACTCTGGTTCTGGATCTCTTCCTGCAAGCATACTCCCCGTGCACTCGCTGGCTTCGCTTAGCAGCCTGCCACCCTTCCTTCCATGTGTTATCAGAGAAGCTGATGTCTTCATTGCTGTGTCTGCACCAGCTGCTCTTGCCCAAGAGGGCATTTCGTTTCCTATCTTGGAGGTAAGACTTAATCCTTCAAGCTCCAGAAGCACATATTACTGCAAGTAACTTTCCCCTTTCCAAGGAGCATCCCCTGGGACAGTCTGGCTCCAGCCTCCATGGGAATGAGATCAGCTTTGTGTTTGTTGGTGCTGAAGATCTCTCAACAACAAAGATGATTTTGGATCTGGTTTCCCCTTCCTGCCTCTCTCTTCCACCCTTGAACCATCAATCTTGTTTCTGTCCACAGCAGTAATGTACTGTGTGTGCCTCCAAAACAGCTCCTAATGGCATCTATTTTTTGGTCCCACATGAAATTAAAAGCCAGGTCCTCAGTAGCAAAGACACTTTTGGAGGCAGTGGCAGTTATTCAACAGCCCAAAGCTTGATTTTAAGGATTGTACGGTTGATCATGTCACACCTTAGATATTGGCTGAGATTTTGGAACTCTGAAGTGTGTTTGTTTGCAAATCCTAGTATTTTTCACTGATATAATTCTCACTAATGATGGGAGTACCAAGGATTGCCTTAAGAGGCTCCAGACAGACAAATATAGACTGACTGAAGGACTAAATATGTGCTAAAAATGCTGGTTTTTTTTTTAATGTGAGCAAATATCTAAGTTCAAGAATTAGGGGTGGTTGTAGTTGTTGTTGTTGTTGTTTGGTTTTGGTTTTGGTTTTTTGAGAGACAGGATTTCTCTGTATTGTTTTTTAAGCCTGTCCTGGCACTCAGTCTGTAGACCAGGCTAACCTTGCACTCACAGAGTTCCACCTGCCTCTGCCTCCTGAGTACCACCAAAGCCCGGCTCAAGGATTTTTCTAAATAATGTATAAATTGTATGAATTATGGAGAGTCACTGTGTTATTAAGTTTCACTGGTCCTTTACATGCATGGCATCATTATTATTCTGAGGATCATGGTGTGTGCTTCCTCTGCTTCTTTGAGACACTCCAAGATGCCTGTCATTGTGTGAAATCCAAATTGTGCATGAGCACTTTCCCACAACTGGCAGATAAAATTACAGATGTCTTGGGTTCCATAGAAAGGAAGCTGAAATGACTGGCCTTCAGAAGGGTTATCTTAGGGTAATTAAAGCTTAATTACCATAGAGAGCCACATGTGGCCCTCAAGGGTGCAGCAAGCCTTCATGTCTGAAGCACAGAGGCCTTTTCTGGTCCTTTAAAAACTTCCTGTCTATATGAGTCTGTTCAAGAGTTCCAGCCATGATCCAGCCAGTGTGATCTGATTCACAGAGAAAAGAAGACACAGGATAAGAAGGATCATTGTAACAAATGGGTGAGAAGGCAGGCCCTAGCTAAGGGTCTGAAGGGCCCTAGCATGGGGCAGACAGCTGTTTGCATAAGTCACACCCTGCTCTCTGCTGCTGTGCCTAAGAAGGCTACAGGGGTGTGGTCTGAGTGAGGGAGAGAAATTATTTGTTCCTAGCAACAAAAGTGAACATAACATTGGTGAAAGAGATAGCAGGTAGAAGAGGGAGAAGGGCTTTCTTTGTGTCAGGACTATGAGACAAAGCTATTGCTCACTCAACAATGCTGTGATGGGCAAAAGCTTCAAAATCATCAACTTAATCAGGAAGATGGGTAAATTGGTTCTTCTTTAACAAATGAGAAATAAATCATTCAGATCCATATTTGTAGTTCAGGTATTTATTTACTGCCACATTTTAATCATCATTACACAAAGTTTCACAAGGGCATCCCTTAGTAAGTACATAATGTCCTGGACCATGATCCCCCACGTAGACCTACTCTCCCTTCTTGTTTTCCTTAGACTAGTCTTTCATTATCAACATTTCCTGAATATCTAAGAATGAATCATCTTTACCAGAATTATCAACATTTTGAAATGTCATCTCACTAGCATATTACTACTTTCATTATATAGTAATTTTGCTTCTTTAAAACTGGTCTGGACCATGGACTGTTGATTTTAGGAGTCTAAAAATAAAATGCAATTTTTTTAGTTTTGTCTTCAGCACACACACAAGGCATTGTTTTTAGATGAAACATGCTTCTTAGGCCTTCCATAGGAGAATCTTCTAAGTCTGTCACATCATTTGAAGCAGAGCAAAGACCCTACCCTGTGTGTCTAGGCTGAGAGAGTATCCCTCTATGTGGAATGGGCTCCCAAAGACCATTTGTGATTTAGAGATAAATACTGATCCACTACCAGAGTCCCGGTAGCTTAACCAGACCTCACCCTCCCTGGGGAGCAGAAAGAGGATGGGATATGGGATCTGTGGTGGTCAGGGGAGGAGAGGAGGGAGAGGGAACTGAGATTGATATGTAAAACAAGCTGGTTTCTAATTTAAATTTTAAAAAGGGGGGAATGATGCTTATTAGGTCAAAGGGAAATCCTGATGATTCATCTTGAACTTTATTCATATCAAAATTTAATAATATAATTATACTATAAAGAAATTCTGCTAATATTCCTTTGTGAGATAGACAAGTTACTCACACTCTGCTGTTTAAAACTAGGAAATAGGTGCAAAATGATTAAGTACAGTATAAGATCCAAAAATTTTGTAATTTTGATAATCAATACAAATACCAAGCCAATCAACTGACATGATCAAAAGTCTGATCTACAGAGTTACTTATTACGGGATTTCAAAATCCACATCATTTTCCTTGAATCTAAGATATTACTATTATTGAAATGCAAACATTAAGTAATCTGACTATCTGTTAGAGCTGAACAGTCAGTATTAAGAACTAGTGAAAGTTTAATGCTTCCTTAGAGCATCAGATTATGTGAGTGTCACATTAGCCCTTACTGTTAAGTGTGTTACCTACAATTACTTCTTAGGAAAGAGCTGGCATTTTGACACTGAGATGGGATAAATGTTCTCTCACCATAGTGCAGGAGGCATGCAGCTTACAAGGCAGTTGTGTAAGCAGGCCAGGATGAAGGGCTCAGGCACTGTTTTTCTTCTCTGGCCTTCCCTGGCCTCTCAGGATATCAAATGATCCCCAGACCACCCACATTCAAGCCACACACAACATGACATAGCTCCTAGGTTATCTAAATTGAGGTTCCCTGCAATTCCAACGTCTGGGTCTATAGTTTAAAGACTATACTCCATAGTTTAAAGTCTATAGTTCATAGTAACCAAGTGAAGCAGGGAGCAATAAATGGGACATGGGGAAGGATAAATAACTGGCCTCACCTTTGCTCAGAAATGAATTCCTCATTCACCTTCCTCACTCAATGATCCAAATTCATTCATAAAATCCGTAGGAGACACTGTCTTCCCAAGTGACAGCTAACTTTTCTTGTACTATAATGATTTTGAAAATAAAATAAATATAAAATTGGCATCTACAAGATGGTGTCTCTGAACACAGTACAGTTAGACACAATGCTATTCCCTCAGTCTCCAGACTTTGAACTTTTACTGGTGATTTCTGAACATCTAAAGGAATCTGATATGCAATGGTTATTTCCCTGCATTCATTCTTTCCACCGAAGTACTTATGTTTCCATTAAAGACTTAGTTTGCACCTTAACACTGAAATATGCACACAAACTGAACCATCTTTCACTTAAATTAATGTAAACTAGACCTGTAAAAAATCCACTAGTAGCTGTAAATGACTCAGTACCTGACTCTGTCTTGTTATTGTGTGAACCTGTGTCCAACCTGCTGCATAGTGGGTGTGTGTGATAGCCTGTGTGTGATAGTGAGCATTGTCTAGAATCATGCTGTTACTGTGTGACTGATACACTGTGTGATGCCACTTCTCCTTCCATAGCTGTAGAACTATTTTCCTCAGTACATTTGATATTCAGGCTTCCAAAACATTTTCTCCTGAAGTTGTAGAATGAGCAGCTATCTGTAACGCTATGTTCCAGAAGGTTCCCTGCAGAAAAGGGAGTAGTGACAATGGTGAGTGTGTCCACATAAAGGAATGGGTGTTAAAAAGAAAAGAATGTATCCTGAAAGTAAACACCTATACATCAAAAGATGACTTCAGTTTGGGGAGACAGACATGTTATGACTTTACAGCTCATTCGATTCAAAACATTTTTGCCTTTCGTTTTCCAGGCAGTAGGTTACTAAAGAAATACATATTATCTTGCATTCTACCCATTGCAAAAGTAAAATGCTTTGCCTTCTCGAATCCATTTCCCAACAAACTACTTGTTTCCACCACATAGAAAATTGGCTTAAAAACAGATCCAGAAAAGAAGCATTTTGCAAACTGCCAAATAAAATGGAAAAATAGAATGTGAGAAGAGATGCAGCCAAACCACTGATTTGGGGAATCACAGGACTCTGTTCCTTTGTTAAGGAACCTGACAAGTGTCCCTCACACAAACTCAGCAGAAAGTGGTTGAAAAGTAAAAGAAAAATGAAGTCAATGGGACGCCGAATAGAGAAAGCAGAGCAAGTTGGACCACTGGGTTACCAAAGAAACAAAGCACAATAAGGCAAATGCATATAATATTAAAAACCAAAAGCAGAACATTTTTTTCAGTAAGACTACAAATGTTTGAAATTAGTTCTCTTCAGAGCACTTCATATTTCATTTCGAGGGGGGAACCACTAAGTTTACAAAAGAACGGGATGTTTCAAAACTGAAGTCACTGCTTTTCTCCATTATAAAGGCACAACAGAATCTAATTAAAGGAGGCAAAAAATGGCTCTCAGAGTTGCCTACACATACTCTCTAGTAAATATGTGGAGTACTCTATTGACTAAAATGTGGTTCAGTAGAAGTACATGTTAAATGAGATACATGACAATAAAGGGACATAGGAAATTAAATTATATTTAAAAGCCATTGATTTTTATTAACTGTTTATCTAAAGTTATATTTGTATGAAAAGAGAAAACTTATTGCAATTACTTTGAGTCAGAAACTGCTTCTCCAAAGTGCAATTAGAGGTCACATTAAGTCACCTGCTTGAACTGGATTTAGTTAAATAATCTTGCCACATTCTCTTTATTAACATGATACACACCAAAAGAAACCTAGAGTACATAAGAAAAATTAGAAAAGCTTAAAAGCATATTCAGAAAAGCAATTCTTTAAAATGTGGCCTATATTTTTCTAGTTACTTCTACACAATGTGATGTTGTTCTTGTTTGGAGCTTTGATGTTGTAATAATATTTTATTTTATCTGTTTGTAATACCTGCAACTACAGTTTTTTTCCCCTAAAGCTTTCATTATAAACATTTGTCATGTCATTATGAATGAAGTGTTTCTAGGGACTATAAACTTCTATTATATGAATATGGTACAGTGCTCTTATTTCCATAGTATTTGATATATCCTTCTCTATGATTAAGGATTTTAGTGCATTGGGCAGCAGCATTGTACCTAATGTAAGTCTCTGTGTGTTGCTTCGGACCTTAACAAGGCTTCAGGTGGCACTTGGGAGGCTGGCGGAAAGATTTATCATTACACAAGCCTCTATAGGATTTGATAGTATACTATAAAAAGAGAAGTAGCCTTTAGAAGCCATAGATATTTATGTGCATACATACTAGCAAATGGTTGTAAAGAACAAATCTGTAAAATATGCTGTATATTAAGCACTAGAGGAAATTTAATAGTAAACACAGAGAGACCACTGCTAAGCCTGACTCTGTTGTCTTTGAGTGCAGGTGAAGGAGAAGGGGCACTAATCACACCGAGCTTCCCAAAGACTCCTGAAGCTTTGGCCAGTGCTAAAGCAAATGAAAGTGTCTGTGAAGTGAAATCAGACTCTGGCTTCCACGTTATAAAGATCTCTCTGATGGTGTGTTGGGCATTCTCAGAAAGAAGGGGTGTCTGAGGTCTGCTATGAAGCTCATGGTTGTAACTCTGGGAAGGGTCATGCCAATGGGAACCAGATGACAAGAAGGAAATGGGCCCAGCATACAGTTTTAAGCAGAACAAACAATATTTCATTTCATGGGATTAAAAAGAACATTTATAATGTTTATATACACCTGTAATCCAGTAAAGCATGAGACTGAGGCTGGGTGATGGAAAGTTAATGACCAGCCTGGGAGGAGGAAGACAAGGAAGAAGAAAAAGAGAGGTTGGAGAAGAGAGGGGGGAGGATGGAGAAGAGAAAGAGGAGAAAGAACTTCTGGCATTCGTGTGAGAAAGAATTGAAAAGTGGAGAACTATTTATAGGGATTTTACTTACAGGGGACACTGAAAGAGAAGCCGCTCCCCTTTATGACTTTATAAGCTAGAACAGGCGGTATAACACACAGCAATGGAAATGAGAGGGATTGAGCAGAAGGAAAGGTGAGGGTTTGGGAAAGTGGGAGCACTCTGATGGAGCAAGTTCCCACAGGGGCCCTGACACACTTGCTGGGGGTGATTGAGGACCTCAGTTAGCAGAATTTGTTTGGGTTACAGCGGTAGGAAGCAGAGTATTTTGAATGCCAGTAAGAACGATACTGCTGTGAATCAATGAAGGACTTTGTTTTCTGCTTATTTTATTTTCTCACTAAAATCTAGAGGATCATTAGTTCAAAGTGGCCACGGGAAAAATCTCTTTAGGAGTGGAGGATAACAGCCACAACTGGAATTAATGCAGTCTACCTGGCTGGACAAGTGTACCCAGCTACCCCCTATCACCCACATTGCTTTTTTTTAAAAAAATATATAAAGTGAAGCTGTCTTCTTTTTAAGTTCCTCTGTTTTAGCCAATGAAACTTTAAGATGGATCCCAATTGCCATAATCATGTGACACTTGAATCAATTTTGCAATGTTTATGGTGTATTTGCAAAATTTTGAGGAATGTAATTAAAGCAACATTCAGCTCCTTCACATTTCACAAAACAAAATGGGGCTGAAGGGATTATCTCTGAGCTACTTGACAACTAACTTCCTCATTCAATGTGTCTTCTAGAATAATGTCAAAGTAGATGGCATTATTAGGAAGCAAAGTTTCCATCACAGAAGGTGTTAACAATAAATGGAGAAAGGTTGAGAAAAGTGTAGAAGAATGTAAAAGGAGGAAGCATCAATTAGGTAAACCAAGAATTGTTTCAAGCATTCTGTGTATGAATGTCACACTTTTTACTCTTCAGCAATCCAGCTGCCGATTTCACTACTGAGCCTAAGAATGTTTAAGAATTATGCCTAGATTTCAGCCTTGAAATACATTTTAGCAATCTCCCTTCCCTCCCTCTTTTCTTCTTTCTTTCTTGTTCTGAGACCTGTGCAGGTAGACTAGAACTCCCTATAAAGCTGAATATGACCTTGACCTTGTGATACTCCTGCCTCTGCATCATCTATTCCATGATTATAGGTTTGTGCCATCTAGCCTAGTTCAGGAAGTCCTAGGCATTGAAACTTTGTGAATTCTAGACAAATGCTCTGCCAACTAAGCTGTACTGTAGTCCAAATTTTGCTGTTCTTTCTGATAAACTCTTCTGTTCAGAGATTCAGCACCAACATAACACCAAATTCATTATTTTCTTATATAATTATGTATGTATAACAATGCTCTCTTTTTACGTAGGTAGCTGTATGTAAATGGAACTTCTTAATTGGTCTAAATAATTAAAAATCTGGAGTCAAATACAGAGGAAATGCTGAGAGTTAGAGAGAAGAAGGAGCAAGCCACAGTCACACTTAACCTCCTAGCATCTCAGCAGACAAGATGAGCAAGTTCCTGTTTCTCCCTGCTTATATGTTATCTCTATCTACCCATCTCACTTCCTGCCCATCTGTACTGACCTCCAGACCTCTATAGTTAGCTAACGGCAATCTCCATTCTCTGACCTTCACACAGGCTTTATTTGTATAAACAAGATATCAGCACAGCTGTACTTGTATAATTCATGACAAAGGATTTCATTATTATGAAATCCATTTTATAATCAAATTCATGGCTAAAGTCAACCATTTGGGGCAGTAAATGGATTCAGAATGAGTAGATAAATACAAATGTGGGGAACTAGGATTGTAGTCTTTAAAAAATGTAGTAACTAGTTTAAACTAAAAGTACCAAAAGACTAATTTTATTATATAAAATATAAAAATGGCATCTGTATCATCTATGGAGCTGAAATGTAATGACCTAAGTTTATTTGAAAGAACCTCCATTCCCTCTTATGTTAGGGTAGAAAAATAAGCATTTGAAGTTCATACAACAGCACAATGAACATTATATAGCTAGGAAGTTGTATTTATCCATTCAGAAGATTTTAGAGGTCATTAAACTCTTTAACAGTGTCAAACATTTCTCATGAAAAGTTCACTTAAGTGACACAAGCCAGGACATCTCAAGGTTATCTGCAACAACTAATTAATTCTCTGTTTTATTGATTGCTTTATAATATAAAATATGTGTGTATGGTATATTCATATCATATATAATCTAAAATTTGTTTAACAACTGTAGAGTTACAAAATTTCTCTGGATATATTCAAGAGCAAGTATAAAAACACTCTTGATAAGTGTTGAGCTAAGTTTATGGAAGGAGAATTATTACCCAGGCCAATATAAAGATGGCTGATCTCATTCAGAGAGGTCTGGCTGGAGGTCATGACTTACTTCAGGTAAGAGAAAATCTACTGAGAATTCTCAGCTCTTGTAATTGAAGCCACTGTATAAATTAGGCTATTTTTGTGGGTTCCTTTAAATTCACAAAGGTAACAAAAAAGGAAAAAAATGGTTAATGTAAGATTTATTTTATAATCATAAGAAACTAATAAAGACAGCATAAAAATTTGTAGAAACTGAAGATTTGGGGAGTTTCCAAATCTGAAAACAAAACTAACTTTAACTGTATTTTAGGAGCATTTTGTCAAATAAATGAAATAAATCTGATAATACTGGATAAAAGCTATTTTTAGGTTCTATAGTACGAAAAAATACCTATTTACTCCAGAAGACCATTTTCCAATGTTAGGCACTTACTTTTCAATTCATTTAAAAATTAAAGATGTATAATTCCAAATGAAATAGAATATGGAAAAATATTGCTTCCACTCTATTGGAACTCTCATGTAAATAGAAAATCAAGTGTAAGAAGTTTTAGAACTGGAAACTAAGTCCCATGCCTGGTTTGTTCATGTCAGTCAGTCTCTGAGCAAACAATTTAACATTTCTGGCCCAAGTTTTGCAAAACAAACTCATTTGTTTTCTAACTAACCTTTGTAACTTGTCAAATAGATTATCATAAAATTGTTCCCAATATTAAATTCCTAGAACCCTAAAGCACTGGGAATCCTAGAAGTCTAGAAAACTTCAGATGAATTGGTAAACAGAGATATTAAACATGTAAGATGAAGGATTTAAAAGGAATGTTTCTAAGTTTTCTTTAGTTTACATATGACAGATAGGATATGTTAAATAGAATCAAACAAAAAATGCAATTAAATACTCTCATAAAAGTAACAGGATGGAAAGTGAGTGACCCTCTGCTCTTGCCCAACTCCTGTCCTAAGCCCCATTCACCCGATCTCTCTGGGCCTGCACCTGCTCAGAGTAGACCCGCCCGGCCAGGGAGGAGCTCCGTGAGTCCAGAAACACCTAACTCTTCTTTCCTGCTCCGCCGACCTGTCCCATACCAAGACCTGACCCATACCAAGGTGAGTGACCCTCTGCTCTTGCCCAACTCCTATCCAAAGCCCCATTCACCCTGATCTCTCTGGGCCTGCTCCTGCTTGGAGTAGATCTGCCCAGCCAGGGAGGAGCTCCCTGAGTCTAGAAACACCTAACTCTTCCTTCCTGCTCAGCCGACCTGTCCCATACCGAGGTGAGTGACACTCTGCCCTTGCCCAACTCCTGTCCAAAGCCCCATTCACCCTGATCTCTCTGGGCCTGCACCTGCTTGGAGCACCCCAATCCACCGACCTGACCCCTACCAAGGCCTAACCCCTTCAGAGTGAGGAGACTACCAGGAGAGGCAAGACCATCTAGAGCTGCGGACATTGAAGTTCTGGCTCACACACACCACCAGATCACAAGAGGAGATAGAGAGACCACACCTGCACCACTGGAAGAAGATATGGGAAGAAGACAGAATAAGAACTCACTCAACAACAGAAAGACCAATATGACACCACCAGAATCTAGGGACTCCACACCAGCAAGATCTGAAAAGCTTGACACAAAAGATGAAGACGAGATGGACCTCAAAAATTATCTCAGGAGGATGATAGAGACTTTTAAAGAGGAAACAAGAAAATCCCTTAAAGAAATAGAAGAAAAAGCAAGCAAAAAATTACATGAAATGGAGGAAAAGACAAACCAAAAAATTTGAGCCAGGTGTAGATTAGAAGAAAGGACACATGACTGGTAGGATTTTAGTTGTGGGGGGGTGGGAGAGGAGGAAGGGAAGGAGAAGGGAACTGGGATCCTCATGTAATTCAATCTTGTTTGTAATTCAAATATATAAAAAATAAAAAATTCAAGAAATAATTAAAACTCTTAAAGAATCTAAAGAAACCCAAGAAAAAACAACCAAACAAGTGGAGGAAGCACTTGAAACAGTTCAAGGCATGAAAGCTTCAATAGACACAATAAAGAAAACACAGAATGAGGCGAGGCTGGAAATGGAAAGGCTGGATAAACAATCAGGAACTTAAGATGTGAGTATAACTAATAGAATTCAAGAGATGGAAGAGAGAATCTCAGTTATTGAAGAATCACTAAAGGATATACATTCATCAACCAAAGAAAGTCTCAAGTCCAAAAAATACATAACACAAAATATCCAGGAAATATAAGACACTGGGAAAAGACCAAACCTAAGAATAATAGGTTTAGAAGAAGGTGAAAAAACACTGATCAAATGTACAGAAAACATATTTAACAAAATCATAGAAGAAAACTTCCCCAACCTACAGAAGGAAAACCCTGATATTAACCCACACATCTACGAACACCTTATTTTTGACAAAGATGCTAAATCTATACAATGGAAAAAAGATAGCATCTTCAACAAATGGTGCTGGCACAACTGGATTTGGACATGCAGAACATTGCAGCTAGATCCATACCTGTCACCATGGACAAAACTTAAGTGCAAATGGATCAAAGATCTCAACATAAATCCAGCCACACTGAATCTTCTAGAAGAGAAAATGAGAGATACCCTTGAACAAATCGGCACAGGAGACCACTTCCTGAACATTATGTCAGTAGCACAGACACTGAGGTCTGCAATTAACAAATGGGATCTCCTGAAACTGAGAAGCTTCTGCAAGGCAAAAGACACAGTCAGTAAGACAAAACAACTGCCCACAGAATGTGAAAAGATCTTCACCAACCCACATCCGACAGAGGGCTGATTTCCAAAATATACTAGGATCTCAAGAAGCTAGCCACCAAAACACAAAAAATGAAATTAAAAAGTGGGGTGCAGAACTAAGTAGAGAATTCTCAACAGAGGAATATGAAATGGCTGAAAGACACTTAAGAAAGTGCTCAAAATCATTGGCCATCAGAGAAATGCAACTCAAAACAATTCTGAGATACCACCTCACACTTGTCAGAATGGCTAAAATCAAAAATACCAATGACAATCTATGCTGGAGAGGATGTGGAGAAAAAAGGAACACTCCTCCATTACTGGTGGGAGTGTGAACTTGTAAGACCACTCTGGAAATCAGTATAGTGGTTGCTCAGAAAAATGGGAATCAGTCTACTTCAAGATCCAGTCATTCCTCTCTTGGGTATATACCCAAATAGTGCATTTCATACAACAAGGACATATGTTCAACCATGTTCATAGCAGCATTGTTTGTAATAGCCAGAATCTGGAAGCAACCTAGATGCCCCTCAACTGAAGAATGGATAGAGAAAATGTAGTACATTTATACAATGAAGTACTATTCAGCAGAAAAAAGCAATGGAATCTTGAAATTTGAAGGCAAATGGATGGAACTAGAAGAAACCATCCTGAATGAGGTAACCCAGTCACAAAAAGACAAACATGGTATGTACTCACTCATATTTGAATTTTAGAGATAGAGCAAAGGATTATCAGCCTATAATCCTCTTCACCAAAGAAACTAGGAAGTATGAAGGACTCTAAGGGATAAAGGAATGGAACCCAGGAATGGGAAGAGGCAGGAACACCCTGAGCTAATTGGGAGCATGAGGGTAGGGAAGAGGGAGCTGCCAGACTGAAAGCAGGAGAATAGGAGTAGAGGAGAGGAAATGGAGGAGCAAAAATATTGAGTTGGGGGATGAATAGAGGAGAGAGAGCAGGATGAGAGATACCATATTAGAGGGAGCCATTATAGGTCCAAGGAGAGATCTGGCACTTGGGAGATTTCCAGAGACCTACAGGGATGACATGAACTGACAATCTAGGCAATGGTGGAGAGGATAACCTAAACGCCCTTCCCCTAAAATGAGATTGATGACTACTTTTTATGCCATCATAGAGCCCTCATCCAGTGGCTGATGGAAGCAGAGCCAGACATCCACAGATATACTCTGAACTGAACTCTGGAACTTAGTTAAAGAGAGGGAGGAATGAAGATCGAAGGGATCAGTACCAGGCTGGTGAATCCCACAGAAACAGCTGGCCTGAACAAGGGGGAGCACATCGACCCCAGATGCTGTCTGGGAGGCCAGTACAGGACTGATCCAGACCCCTGAACAAGAATGTCAATGAGGAGGCCTCTGCACTCCAGGGGGCCCCTGGTAGTGGATTAGTATTTTTCCCTGGTGTAAGAAGGGACTTTGAGAGCCCATCCCACGTGAAGGGATGCACTCTTGCCCTGGACACATGGGGAAGGGCCCAGGCCCAGCCCAGGATGCTGTGGTGGACTTTGTGGAGCTCCCATTGAGGGCACTACCCTGCCTGGGGAGTGGAGGGTGGATAGGGTGGGGGGTAGGTCAGGGGTGGAGGAGGAGGGATGGAGTGAGTGGAGGGAGAGGGAGATGGGATCAACATGTAAAATAAGCTTGTTCCTAATTTGAACTAATAATTTTAAAAAAAGTAAAAGGATGGAACTAGAAGAAACCATTCTGAGCAAGGTAACCCAGTTGCAAAAAGACAAACATGATATGTACTCACTCATATGTGGATTTTAGACATGGGTAAGGGATTACCAGCTTACAATCCACACTGCCAGAGAAATTAGAAACAAGGAGGACTCTAAAAGAGACAAACGTTTTCCCCTGGAGAAGGGAAAGGGTCATGATCTCCTGAGCAAATTGAAAGCATGGGAAGAGGCTGGAGGGAGCTATGAGAATGAGAAGGGAAGAAGAGGAAGGATGCAGAGGTCATAAAGGAGCAGAAAGGTTGAGTCAGGTGAGGAAAAGAAGAAAGGGTATGTGATAGGTAGGGTTTTAGTTGGGGGGATGGTAGGGAAGGATGGGAGGGAGAATGGAACTGGGATTGTCATGTAAATCAATCTTGTTTCTAATTCAAATAAAAAATGTTAAAAAAAATAAGTAAAAGGAGCCAAACACCCAGCAGTGCCCCCCTTCTGCTCATGGATGTTCTGTGCAACCACATCCCATTAGTTCAACTCCCTGGATGTAGAGATTAGATGACCATGAGAAAGTGGCAGCATTTGTGCTTCAACCTGGTATGGTATGCATGTGCTAATGCAGGCTCCTATTTAGTGTCTAAGTGGAAAACAATCTAAAATTACCTCTCATCTATACAGTATCTCATGCACACCACTTTGTTTTTCCAGACTTTCAATTCTTCTGAAATGACTAGAGCCAATTTGGCTAAAAATTAGGGATCATTCCATGAGCCAAAATCATTAAGGTGGTAAATGACACTCTAGCAAATCAATAGAGTTACATTTGTTTGTGTTCAGTTTGTAACTATTTGATTGAAGGAGACAAAACAACTTGGTTTGTGAAAAGGTTCTCCCATGAGTTTTGGGGGAATTTACTGGCTGCTAGCCTGGCCAGTTCCTGGAGAAGATGACACAAGGAAATGGCACCAACAGAGAGCAAAATGTAAAGAAAACAATGAATGACTTTGAATAGGAACAATCCAGCTAGGGGAAAGAAGAAAGGAGGAGGAGGAAGAAGAAAGAGTACCTCATGTAAGCAGAATAAAGACAAAAAATTAATTTCCAGTTTTGCCAACCTCCAGGATTCAGAGAGTATGACAGAACATGTGGTTTGGCTCAAGGCTCAACCAGGTCCATTGGTCTTGGCTTTTCCCTTCTGTTTCTTGGCTTTGCTTTCTTCATTGTTGATTCCAGCCTCTTTGTCATTACGTCAAGGAAGCTTAATTAAATGTGCCCCTAGTTAACTCAACCACTATGAGTCTGGTGAATTATTCTCAGGTCCATGGTGGTAAGTGAGGGTAGGGTCTTAGTCCCAATGAAATTTCTGAAATTGTCATGAAGGGAATATTAATACTGAGTCTGATTAAGGGAGAGAGATCAGGAGAGACAAAAAGAAGGAGAGAAAGAAGTGGGTGAGAGACACACACTCTCCATCTAAGGAACAAAATAACCAAAGGTAAGGCCAGATTTTAACCTGAGATTTGATCCCAAATCTTGCTGTGACTAAGAAATATTTCCATTCTATGAACTGAACAGTAACAATGGTAATAATAGCCTAAAGAAGGGCAGAATTTTTCTGGCATAATCCCTGGTAAATTCTAGAGCAGATATGGTATAGATGCACAGTTGACCCTCATAGGTTGTTGCTATATTAGTTTAACACTTTCCTTTTGGCAGCATGAAGTCTGCTCTGTTGCTTTCCATATTTCAACCACTGAGTCTTGGTTCCTTCACTACTCTCTCACTCACTCGCACTCTGACCTCCTGTGACAGTCCCTCTTCTCCATGCATTTCTGTCTCTTCCTGCTTCCTAAGTGACAGATACATCAATCCTGAAAGTTGAAGGGCTTTCAGTTTGTTTATACTCATATGATATGATACCTGGAGGTGTCTAGACCAACAGATTTGTAGTCTGAGAAATTGCTACACATTCAGACTTAGAAAAATTGAAAGTGACAGTGGGGAATATTTTTTAAAACCTTTTAGAAATAGCAAGAAGCCTCTGTGCACATCCCCAGCTGAGGAAACTCTGCACTTAGTGCTGGTACCAGCAGAGTGGAAACACGCAACCCTTCCCTGAAGATTACAGCATTCTGACAGAGCATGCTTTCTTCCCCTTTTCTATCTTTGTGGGAGCTAACTCACCCTATGACAATTCTTTAGAGAGGTTTCAATCCATGCTTTCCTCACACATCTTACCTTTGTTAGAAAGTTCCATATAATTCCATTTTTTCATTTCAAAACTATTTTTCTTGGAGAATTTCATGCATAACTGGTATATTTTGATCACATTCAGCTCCCTCTGGCTCTTATTGGATTCCCTTTCCCCACTCCTTCCCAACTTCAAGACCTCTCTTTTTTGTCTTTGCAATAACCCAGTAAGTCTGATAAATGCTTCTGAGTGTGTGTGGGGCACAGCAAATCTCCCAGAGACACATCCCCAAGGAAAAATTACACTTTCTCCACCAGCAGCCATCAACTGTCAGTAGCTCCTCAGAGAACTAGGGAAAGCTCAAGTGCCTCTACTCCATGCTGGAATTCTGACTGGCTTGATACTGTTTAGGTCTCTTGCAGACAACCAAAGCTACAGTGTGTCGGTGTGTGGAACAGCCTTATCATATCCAAGCTACACTGTTTTGCCCCAGTCCTCCCCAAACTCTGGCTCTTGAAATCTTCCATTCCCTCTTCCCAGATATCTTCTGAGCTTTGAGGGAGGGTATGTCTCATATCTCCTTTACTAAGAAACCAAGTCACCATAGATAATTAGTGTGCAAGTGGCAATTAATCTTGATTTCATGTATTGATTAGCTATGGGAATCAATGTCTAGTCACATTGCATGTACCTCTCCTCTCTGTCAGTGATACTCAAAGAAGAAGTCAAAATTGACCGGTATTCCCCAAAAGCCTTTATTGTGCACAAACACCTCAAATTCTTTTTAGACTGATCCCGAGACATTAGTCATGGCCCCTGCAATAGCATTTGCAACATGATAAAAGCAAAGTGGATGAAACTCTGGCCAAGGTGTGAGCGCTGGGATTGGGTCTTCCTCAGTCTGGCTTCTTTCTTTTCTTTCTGTTTCATTTTGACATATCTATAAGGAAGCAGCAAATAACAAACTTTTGTCACACTCCAACTTGACTGCACATCTGCTTCTTATTCTTTGTATGAGGTAGGGGATCAAACAGGCACCATTGCATAGCACCATATCAGCCTTCCTGAAACTAAGAAACAGTACTGTCAAGCAGTGGGCAGAGATGTTAGCTATGTTGTAACAAGCTGGGTCAAGGCTCAAGAGTGCTCTTTCACCTAGAGACCAGGATCTTCCATGAGACAATCTAGCAGGAGCCTGTACTGATTGCATGGGTGATAGACCCAAATTTAGAGCAGGCTAGACTTGGGAATGTATTATAACAGTGCTGAAAAATAAATAGACCCTAATATATGACATATATATATATATATAATGCATATAATATATTGTCATAATATATATTATGCATATAACATATATTGTCATAATATTTATATATATGCACAACATTATATATATATATATATATATATATGCATGCTGGCTTTATGTCACAAATGTTGAGTTTTTCATACTCTCTAGGAACAACATCCATGATCACTGAAACAGTTATTATTATGATTGATGTCTTTCATAACTATTCATTCACCTCCTCCCAGTTTCTCTGTGTTTCTTCTCTCTCTCTCTCTCTCTCTCTCTCTCTCTCTCTCTCTCTCTCTCTCTGTCTCTCTCTGTCTCTCTCTGTCTCTCTCTGTCTCTCTCTGTCTCTCTCTTTCTCTCTCCCTCCCTCCTTCCCTCTCCCTCACTTCCCTCTCCCTCATTTCCCTCTTCACCTCTGTCTCTCTAATAGCCAAGATATTCAGTGCTGAATTATGAACAGAGAAGAAAGTTTTGAAAGCATGGTTCCCATGTGGAATTTTGATATCAGTTCTGAAAATAAGCTGTGTGCTCCCAATGAGTACCAATAACTTGTTTTCATTGTGGGATCCTTTGTTCAATGTTCACTCTTTTTTTTTTCTTTTTTATTAGTTCAGGTTTAATATTACAACTAACAGAAAATAAAATATAAAAGTTGAAATAAAAGAAATGTATCTGTCTCACACGCTAGGAGAGAGGCCCTCATTGCTAAGCAGCCCCAGGACAACCCGAATCAGGCCTGTCAGCAGTGTCGATCCAGCCTTGGCAGCCATTTTTCAACCTAATTTGGCCCCAGGTATTTGAGTTTCAATTTCAATTTACTAATGGAGAAAATGGTTGGCTGGCTTGGAGTCCTGGGCTCACAAGAGCAGCCGTGTTGGAGGTAATATTTCATAGACATGACCACAAGTAGCCATGGGGGCTGTAGGTTCTCAGGTCAACAGCAGGACCGTTTTAGTGAGACATCCTCATTTCAACTCCTACACTCTTCATCCATTCACTCAATACAGAGTCCCATAGAGCTAAGCCTGGCTTCAAACTAACTATGTTGCTGAAGATGACCACTAACTCTTCACTCTCCTATATCTACCTCCCAAATGATATCAGTTGGAATTAAAGGCATGCACCGCCATACCTGGCTTAGGTGGAGCTGTGTGCAGAACTTGGAACTTTATTCATTCTGGCCAAGTGCTCTACTAACTGAGCTACATCTCTACCCCGTTTATTCACTTTTAGACCTTCACAGATTAACTGCTTTATGTGTTTTTAGAAAGGACAAATAATTTAAGGTAATGCTCAATTAAAGTTGTTAAAATGTGAAGGAATTTTCTAGAATGGACTTGTGGGCACTGGAGATGGCTCAGTGTTAAGAGTGATAACTTCTATTGCAAACAACTCAATTCTAGTCCCAGCACCACATCAGGAGCTCACAGTTGCTTGTACCTTCAGTTTGAGAAGATCTAAAGCTATCCTTTGTCATCCATGGGCTTTGCACTCGTGTGCAGAAACCCATACAGGGATAAAGTATATGCACACAATTAAAAATTAAATCTTTGGGCCGCCGAAGACTGACCTGGAACTAGGCTTGGGCCAGACACGCCCAGAGAGGGAGGAGCCCTCTGCCCCACCAATCTGCTAGCACTCCATTCTTACATTCCGCCGCCGAAGACTGACCTGGAACTAGGTGAGTGAGCTCCTGCCCGCTCCCGACCCCAGACCAGAACACCCCACCACCCCCATCCCACCACCCCCGCCTGAGCCTGCCGGCTTGGGCCAGACACGCCCAGAGAGGGAGGAGCCCCCTGCCCCACCAATCTGCTAGCACCCCATTCTTACATTCCGCCGCCGCAGACTGACCTGGAACTAGGTGAGTGAGCTCCTGCCCGCTCCCGACTCCAGGCCAGAACACCCCACCACCCCCATCCCACCACCCCCTCCTGAGCCTGCCGGCTTGGGCCAGACAAGCCCAGGCAGGGAGGAGCTCCCTGTGCCCCAAATCTGGTAGCACCCCACTCTTCCATTCCGCCGAACGACCAAGAAACTAGGAACTAGCGAGGAGACCACCAGGAGCGTCGAGATCATCTAGAGTTGTGGACATCGAATTCCTAGCCCCCACACACCACTGGGCCACAAGAGGAGATAGAGAGAACCCACCCGCACCCACTAAAAGGATATGGGGAGAAGACAGAATAAGATTTCACTCAACAACACAAAGACCAACATGACACCACCAGAACCTAGGGACTCCACTCCGGCAAGAGCTGAAAAGCCCAACACAGAGCATGAAGATGAGATGGACCTCAAAAATTATCTCAGCAAGTTGATAGAGACCTTTAAAGAGGAAACAAGAAAATCCCTTAAAGAAATAGAAGAGAAAACAAACAAAAAATTAAATGAATTGGAGGAAAAGACAAACCAAAAAATTCAAGAAATAAATAAATCTCTTAAAGAATCCAAAGAAAGCCAAGAAAAAACATCCAAGCAAGTGAAGGAAGCTCTTGAAATAGTTCAAAACATGAAAGCTGAAATACACACAATAAAGAAAACACAGAATGAGACCATGTTGGAAATGGAAAGGTTGGATAAACGATCAGGAACTAAAGATGTAAGTGTATCCAACAGGATTCAAGAGATGGAAGAGAGAATCTCAGCCACTGAAGACTCGCTAGAGGATATACATTCATCCACCAAAGAGAACCTCAAGTCCAACAAAACCCTAACACAAAATATCCAGGAAATATGGGACACCGTAAAAAGGCCAAACCTAAGAATAATAGGTGTAGAAGAAGGTGAAGAAATACTGCTCAAAGGTACAGAAAACATATTCAACAAAATCATAGAAGAAAACTTCCCCAACCTACAGAAGGATATGCCTATGAAAGTACAAGAAGCTTACAGGACACCAAACAGACTGGACCACAAAAAGAAGTCGCCCCGACACATAATAATCAAAACACCAAATCTACAGAATAAAGAGAAAATATTAAGAGCAGCAAAGGAAAAAGGCCAAGTAACATATAAAGGCAAACCAATCAGAATCACACCCGACTTCTCAATGGAAACTCTGAAAGCCAGAAGGTCTTGGATAGATACCCTACAAGCACTAAGGGAGCATGGATGTCAACCCAGACTACTGTACCCAGCAAAACTTTCAATCACTATAGATGGAGAAAACAAGATATTCCACGACAAAAACAGATTTAAACAATACATATCAACAAATCCAGCACTACAGAAGGCTCTGGAAGGAAAACTCCAACCCAACGAACATAACTACACTCACAAAAACACTGTCAGTAGTTAATCGAATTTCACCAAACACAAAAAGAAACAGAAGGGCAAAATCCACACGCAATGATACCACCAACAATAAATCCAAAACTAAGAAGAACCAATGAACAATGGACGTTAATATCCCTGAATGTCAATGGTCTTAACTTACCCATAAAAAGATACAGGCTAACAGAATGGATACGAAGACAGAATCCATCCTTCTGCTGTTTACAAGAAACACACCTCAAATTCAAAGACAGGCGATACCTCAGAGTAAAAGGATGGGAAAAGATTTTCCAATCAAATGGGCTCAAGAAACAAGCTGGGGTAGCAATACTAATATCTAACAAATTAGACTTTAAACTGAAAGCAATCAAAAGAGATAAAGAAGGGCATTTCATACTCATCACAGGAAAAGTCCATCAAGACGAAGTCTCAATCCTGAACATCTATGCCCCTAATACAAAAGCATCCACTTTTGTAAAAGAAACATTACTAAAGCTCAAACCACACATAAAACCACACACACTTATAGTAGGAGACTTCAACACCCCCCTTATACCACTGGACAGAACTACTAGACAGAAACTTAACAAAGAAACAAAGGATCTGAAAGAAGTTATGACACAACTGGGTTTAACAGATATCTATAGAACATTCCATCCAAACACAAAAGAATATACCTTCTTCTCAGCGCCACATGGAACCTTCTCAAAAATTGACCACATAGTTGGCAGCAAAGCAAACCTCCACAGGTACAAAAGTATTGAAATAACCCCCTGTATCTTATCAGACCACCATGCATTAAAGCTAGAATTCAACAGCAATACGAATTGCAGAAAACCTACATTTACGTGGAAAATGAATAACTCCCAATTGCACCATTCCTTGGTTGAGGAAGAAATAAAAAAAGAAATCAAAGACTTTCTAGAATTTAATGAGAATGTAGACACAACATACCCGAACTTATGGGACACCCTGAAAGCAGTGCTAAGAGGGAAGTTCATAGCACTAAGTGCTCACATGAAGAAACTGGAGGAAAGTCACATTAGAGAATTGACAGAACAACTGAAAGCTTTAGAGCAAGAGGAAGCAAACTCACCAAGGAGGAGTAGACGCCAGGAAATAATCAACCTGAGAGCCGAAATCAACAAAGTAGAAACTAGGAAAACAGTACAAAGAATCAATGAAACAAAGAGTTGGTTCTTTGAGAAGATCAACAAGATAGACAAACCTCTAGCCAAACTAACCAAAAGGCAGAGAGAGAGCATGCTAATTAACAAAATCAGAAATGAAAAGGGAGACATAACAACGGACACTGAGGAAATCCAGAGAATCTTTAGGTCATACTTTGAAAACCTGTATTCCACAAAATTGGAAAACCTAAAGGAAATGGACAACTTTCTGGATAAATATCACTTACCAAAATTAAATCAAGATCAGATAAACAGTTTAAATCGAACTATAACCCCTAATGAGATAGAAGCAGTAATCAAAAGCCTCCCAACCAAAAAAAGCCCAGGGCCAGATGGCTTCACTGCAGAATTCTACCAGAAATTCAAACAAGAGCTAATTCCAGTACTCCTCAAACTGTTCCACACAATAGAAGCAGATGGGATATTGCCAAACTCTTTCTATGAGGCTACAATCACTTTGATACCCAAGCCTCACAAAGATATGACTAAGAAAGAGAACTACAGACCGATATCCCTCATGAACATCGATGCTAAAATACTCAATAAAATATTGGCCAACCGAATACAAGAACATATCAGAAAAATCATCCACCATGATCAAGTAGGCTTTATCCCAGGGATGCAAGGATGGTTCAACATACGAAAATCCATCAATGTAATCCACTATATAAACAAACTTAAAAAGAAAAACCACATGATCATCTCACTAGATGCTGAAAAAGCCTTTGACAAAATCCAACATCCCTTCATGATAAAGATCTTGGAGAGAACAGGAATAACAGGAACATATCTAAACATGATCAAGGCAATATATACCAAACCAATAGCCAACATCAAAGTAAATGGAGAGAAACTCAAAGCGTTTCCTCTAAAATCAGGAACAAGACAAGGCTGTCCACTCTCTCCATATCTCTTCAATATTGTACTTGAAGTTCTGGCTATAGCAATAAGACAAGAAAAGGGGATCAAAGGGATACAAATTGGAAAGGATGAAGTAAAACTTTCACTATTTGCAGACGACATGATAGTCTACATTAGTGACCCGAAAAACTCTACCAGGGAACTCCTACGGCTGATAAACACCTTCAGCAAGGTAGCAGGATACAAAATTAACTCAAAAAAATCAGTAGCCCTACTATACACAGATGATAAATCCAATGAGAAAGAAATCAGGGAAACATCACCTTTCACAATATCCACAAGCAACATAAAATACCTGGGGGTAACACTAACCAAAAAAGTGAAAGACCTGTACAATAAGAACTTTGAGACTTTAAAGAAAGAAATTAAAGAAGATACCAGAAAATGGAAAGATCTCCCATGCTCATGGATAGGTAGAATTAACATAGTAAAAATGGCAATCCTGCCAAAAGCAATCTACAGATTCAATGCAATCCCCATCAAAATCCCAACACAGTTTTTCACAGACATTGAAAGAACAATACTCAACTTTATATGGAAAAATAAAAAGCCCAGGATAGCCAAAACAACTCTTTACAATAAAGGATCTTCTGGAGGCATCACCATCCCCGACTTCAAGCTCTACTATAGAGCCATAGTTCTGAAAACAGCTTGGTATTGGCACAAAAATAGACTGATAGACCAATGGAATCGAATTGAAAACCCTGATATCGACCCACGCACCTATGGATACCTTATTTTTGACAAAGGTGCTAAATCTATACAATGGAAAAAAGACAGCATCTTCAACAAATGGTGCTGGTACAATTGGATTCGGACATGCAGAAAATTACAGATAGATCCATACCTGTCACCATGCACAAAACTTAAGTGCAAATGGATCAAAGATCTCAGCATAAATCCAACCACACTGAATCTTCTAGAAGAGAAAGTGGGAACAACCCTTGAACAAATTGGCACAGGAGACCACTTCCTGAACATTACGCCAGAAGCACAGACATTGAGGTCTGCAATTAATAAATGGGACCTACTGAAACTGAGAAGCTTCTGCAAGGCAAAGGAAACAGTCAGTAGGATAAAACGACCACCCACAGAATGGGAAAAGATCTTCACCGATCCCACATCTGACAGAGGACTGATTTCCAAAATATATAAGGAGCTCAAGAAGCTAGCCACCAAAACACCAAACAACGAAATTAAAAAGTGGGGTGCAGAACTAAATAGGGAATTCTCAACAGAGGAATCTGAAATGGCTGAAAGACACTTAAAAAGTGCTCAAAATCATTGGCCATCAGAGAAATGCAACTCAAAACAACTCTGAGATACCATCTCACGCCTGTCAGAATGGCTAAAATAAAAAACACCAATGACAATCTATGCTGGAGAGGATGTGGAGAAAAAGGAACACTCCTCCATTGCTGGTGGGAGTGCGATCTTGTAAGACCACTCTGGAAATCAGTATGGCGGTTGCTCAGAAAAATGGGAATCAGTGTACCTCAAGATCCAGCCATTCCTCTCTTGGGTATATACCCAAATAGGGCATGTACTTACAACAAGGACATATGTTCAACCATGTTCATAGCAGCATTGTTTGTAATAGCCAGAACCTGGAAACAACCTAGATGCCCCTCTATTGAAGAATGGATTGAGAAAATGTGGTACATTTATACAATGGAGTACTACTCAGCAGAAAAAAGCAATGGAATCTTGAAATTCGCAGGCAAATGGATGGAACTAGAGGAAACCATCCTGAGTGAGGTAACCCAGTCACAAAAAGACAAGCAAGGTATGTACTCACTGATATATGAATTTTAGACATAGAACAAAAGACTACCAGTATATAATGCTCTTCACCAAAGAAACTAGGAAACATGAAGGACTCTAAGGGTTAAATGGTCCCCAGGAATGGAAATGGCATGAACTCCCGAACTAATTGGGGGCATGAGGGTGGGGGGGGGAAGGAGCTGCTACAATAAGAGCAAGAGAAGAGGAGAAGAGGAGAGGAAATGGAGGGGCAGAAACATTGAGTTGGGGGAAGAATAGAGGAAAGAGAGCAAGATGAGAGAAACGATATCAGAGGGAGCCACTGTAGGCCCGAGAAGGGATCAGGAACCAGGGAGATCTCCAGAGACCTACAAGGATGACACGATCTGACAATCCAGGCAATGGTGGAGAGGATAACCTAAAAACCCTCCCCCTAAAATGAGATTGATGACTTCTCTTTATGCCATCCTAGAGCCCTCACCCAGTGGCTGATGGAAACAGAGACAGACATCCACAGATATACAATGAGCCGAAATCGGGAATTTAGTTGAAGAGAGGGAGGAATGAAGAACGAAGGGGTCTGTACTAGGATGGAGAAACCCACAGGAACTGTTGGCCTGAACAAGGGAGAGCACATCGACCCCAGATGCTGTCCAGGAGGCCTGTACAAGACTGATCCAGACCCCAGAACATAGATGTCAATAAGGAGGCCTCTGCACTCCAGGGAGCCTCTGGTAGTGGATTAGTATTTTTCCCTGGTGCAAAAAGGGACTTTGAGAGCCCATCCCATATGAAGGGTTACACTCTGGCCCTGGACACATGGGGAAGGGCCCAGGATCAGCATAGGAAGACTTGGTGGACTTTGCTGAGCTCCCGTTGAGGGCCCTACCCTGCCTGGGGAGTAGTGGGTGGATGGGGTTGGGGGGATGGGCTGGGGGTGGGGGAGAAAGTTTGGGGGTGAGGGGAGGGAGAGGGAGAAGGGACTTGAAATAAGCTTGTTCCCTATCTAGAACTAATAAAATAAAATAAAATTAAAAAAAAATTAAATCTTTGTAAAAGACATACACATAAATGCATGTAACAAGAAATAATGGAAAGATCACCAGGAGAGGCTTGTGGGAGGACTTGGGGAGACAAAAAGAAAGGAAAATGATGCAATTGTAGTATAATGTCAAAAACTAAAATAAAAAAACATAAAAAGAGATAGATCCAAATGCTCCTTAAAAACAGTGAGAAAGGTCTTGTGGGCCTGGTAAATAATTTGGAGATGCAAAGACTATTTGAAGCTTATCAATACTGGATTTGGGTCTTGGGTTTTATCCTGAAGAAGTTCAGCAACTACAACTACAAGAATCCAACATACAAGAGATTTTGGGGACACTTCATTTGTGCCTTCACTTTGTGACTGAGAAGATTGACCAGGGTGGACTGGATGAGCAGTGTGTAGTCCCATGACTGGTACTGGATCCGGGGCTACAGGGCAATGGGCTGACATCCAGTGAAACACTGACATTTTTCCCCAGAATTCTGCCTTCCTAGAGAGACTCTCCCCACCCCCCACATTCTCACTATGGCCAAGCACCCAAATACTCAGCATTCAGATCTTCACACCTCAGCACAGAATTCTGTCTTCCAGACATTGGCTTGGTTTGCATAGTCAAGCACTCTCCTAACTGGCATCTGTGGACAAAAGTAGCTGGTAAGTCCACCTGAGAATGAACCACTAGTTGGGCATGGAAGGCACACCAGTAGTCACAGTTAGTGTGGAGGCAAACTCAGAAGTCTGACCTGCACTGAGATACATGGAGCAATATCTGGTAAAACAAGTATTACAGTCCCTGAAGCCATTTTTGCTAAATAGCCAAATTGAGATGAGGATGGAGGGACTTTCCACTTTTCATTATTCATATAATCATTATATTTTCAGTTAGCTCTCCTTCAAGAAAAATAAACAAAAGTTTATGGCATAGACAAGACCAGACTGGATTAAACTGGGGTGGAATGGACTGTGGAGGAATGGGGAAGAATGGGGAAGGAAGAACGGGATGGCAGGAGCTAGAGGCCTGGCTACTTGGAAAACTGAATTATCCCTGAGAAGCCACAGAGGCCAAATCTTCTACAACCTCAGCCCTCTTGATCTCTGAAATATAAGCCAGAATTGCAGTTGACATTCCTGATGCAGGTACTAATACCACTAGAAAAATTCCATATGGATAGAATAAGTTGAGTTCTTTATTACACAAACACACACACACACACACACACACACACACACACACACACACACACACACACACACCTGCACTGAAGTCATCTGTAGAGAGAGAAGCAGCCTGGGAAAGTCCTTGAGAATGTCCCTGCTGTCCAGGGAAGATGGCTGCCCCTCTTCTTACAGTATTCTTTAGGGATGGGAAAGGCCAGTCGGCTTAAATTCCTTACAAACATAGAAACAAACAGTCCTGCTTGCTTATTAATCTTTACATGACATACACATCGCAGATGGTGGTAATGCAGTAGAATGTTGCTCTGTTATGGAAGCATTTTAAAACTGTGTAATTGCGGTCCTATTTCATCTCATCCTGTCCCGCCATTCCTACAGTCTATCTAAGACAAACAAAGAGATGCCTGTAATAAATTCATGTAAGAGTACATTCAGTTTTCCCAAGCATAAATCTGATGAAAATGGAAGTTTAACGATTCAGGCCATATGCAGTCTTACATGGAACCCCTTCATCAACAAAACCAGCTGTTTTCAAGTTCTATTAGGAGCCAGTATTAAAAGGAAAGTAAATATTAAGTCTGAAGCTAATTCTATTTTATAAATATTGCCATTCATTTTTTAAAAAATACATCACTTGCTTTTCTCTTTTAATTGTAACTTCCTCAGCTTGATTAGAAAATATTTTCCTTCTCATTCTGTAGGTCAAATGTTTCTCCCCGGAAATAAGTCTTATTTTTTTTAAGCTGTCCTCCCTACACCACTCAGTACCTCCTATCTCCTTAATTCCAAAGTCTCTCAGGGAAGTGTTCTGGTGGCTACAGAAAGCTCTTCTGCAAAACTACTCAACTGTGTGAAAACTGTTCTGCTTGGAGGACCACTATTTCCCATGCAGAATTTAGTTTCTGATATGCACTGGGAGGTTTTCACAAAAGGAGACAGATAAGTATCCCCAGTCATATTTCAGAAACAGGAAGTCTGTACAGATTTTTCATGAGCGCAAGCTGTGCCACTGGTGCACACTTTACCTTAGAATGCATTTCTATCAGTTTTGATTTTTCTTTATGCACACATGTGTTTTAGCTGGATGTGTGTATTTCCACCATATGAGTGCCTAGTGCCGAAGGAGACAAGCAAAGGGTGTCAGATCTCCTGGAACTGGAGTTACAAATGGTTATGAGAACTCCTTTTAACCCTTGAGCCATCATTCCAGCCCCTCCTTGTGTTTGATAAAGAAACAATACCACATTCAATTCAGCAATGATGATCAGAGTGTGCACAGTGTGAGTGTCCACTTTCATATATATATACATTCATTTCATATATATATATATATATATATATATATATATATATATATATATATATATATATATAAAACAATCCTCCATCCACTCCCCTGGGAGGGTGAGGACTTCCATGAGGGATCATTAAAATCTGTCAAGTCATGTCATTTGGGGCAGGGCCTAGGTCCTCCCCTGTGTATCTAGGCTAAGAGAGTAATCTTCCATAGGAAATGGATTCCCAAAGTCTGTTTTTGCACTAGGGGTACATCTTGGTTCCACTGCCAGAGGCCCCATAGACTGCCCAGTGCTCTTAATTAACACTGATGTTCAGAGGGCCTGGTTTGGTCCTATGTTGGTTCCCCAGATGTCAGACTGGGGTCCATGAGTTCCCATTTGCTCAGGTCAGGTGTTTTTGTGGATTTCCCCTGCATGGTCTTGGCCCCTTTGTTCGTCATCCTTCCCTCTCTGAAACTGGATCCCAGGAGTTTGGCTCAGTGCTTGGCTGTGGATTTCTGCTTCTGCTTCCATCAGCTACTGGATGAAGGCCCTAGAGTGGCATTTAAGGTAGTCATCAATCTCTTTATAGGGGATGGGCATTTAAGGTAGCCTTTATACTATTGTTTAGAATCCTATTTGGTGTCATCCTTATGGATCTCTGTACAATTCCCTAGTGCCAGATTTCTCTTTAAACGTATAGTGGCTCCCTCTATTGATATGTCTTTTTTTCTTGCTCTCTTTTTTTGCTTTCCAGACTCAAACTTCCTGATCCCTCATGTTCTCCTGAAGCAACCTAGATGCCCCTTAACCAAAGAATGGATACAGAAAATGTGGTATGTAATGGAGTACTACTCAGTGGAACAAAACAATGGAATCTTGAAATTTGCAGGCAAATGATTGGAACAAGAAGAAACTATCCTAAGTGAGGTAACCCAGTCACAGAAAGACAAACATGGTATGTACTCACTCATATATGGATTTGAGACGTAGTGAAAAGGATTACCAGTGTACAATCTACACCACCAGAGAAGCTAAGAAACAAGGAGGACCCTAATAGAGACATATATGGTCCCCCAGTGAAACAGAAAGAGACAAATGGAGAGTATGGGGGACAGCAGGGAGAGGTAGGAGAAAGAGGAGGGGTGTCTACTTTCAAGTCATTGTGTGGCAGACTGTTCTTGTTCCTATCCCAATGGTCAGAAAGATCTTTACAAATGAATTTTCTGTGACAGGATGAATATGTGTGTATGTGTGCATGGATGTGTGTGTTTGTGAGTTTATCTAAATTTTCTACTATTAATAAAAACTCAGGAGTCAAATATCAGGGTAAAAGCCTGAATGAACAGATAAGTGGCAGAGAAGGGACTACTGACCTCCTCCTCCTCTCTCTTTCTCCTTCCGTGACTTGAAAGGGTCCAGGAGTCTTTCTAAAATCCTCCCTATTACTTCCTGTGTCTATCTATATCCCTGGTCCTCCAAAACCTCTATAGCTAATTCTGGTTAACTGTCACAAATTCCACCCTCTGATTCAAGGTGAATTTTATTGACAGTCTTGGAATGTCAATGGAAACAAATATCCAACAACAGCATGTAATACTCAATATACCTTATAAATCATTATTCATGAATATAAGTACAGTTAAGGTATTGTTGGATTTAATTGGTACATTGTCATGTTATGGTTCATGAATATATCTTACTTGTTTATATGCTTTTCAAAGGTCTGGAGCTGGAAGCCAAGCAACTAACAAGTCACACACTGACAGAAATAGTTTGGGAGACATTGTCTCTTCTGGCTATTAGGAGGTATGGGTCTCCACCCAGTGAGACATTTCTCTACTTCCTCAGGAGATGGTGGTGCCCATCCGCTTCATATGGTTCATTTTTCCTCAGAGCAATTGCTGCTGTGCGGCCATTCCATTGGTGTTTGCCAGTGTCTATTTTTGCTCAGCACATTTTCAAATCAGTACTTATTGAAAAGGAAGCCTCCATTGTTGGAGCCACTATTGTTTTCTAGAACAGCAGAGACTTTACTGAAAGCAAAGTAGCATCCAGCCACTACCCTGAGTTTTTATTTTTCACCAGTAAAGAGAACAAAGCATCCGACAAGACTATTGTGTGTCCCCATCTGGAGCTGGCCTCCCCCCTCCAAATCTTGTGCACCACACACAATATTTAATGTTGTTTAGTTTGTAAAACAATCGCCTATCAAAGCATCCAGGTCCCCTTGATAACAGAGCAAGGCCTTTCCTGCAATTGTGAGCCAGGAAGCGCTGGCCCCTTGGCAAGACTTGCTGTGTCCTGCTGGTTGTAGCCTCCCCTTCTGCATGCTGGAATGTGTTACTTTCAAGCACCTAGACCAACAGGAAAAGAAAGTTGTTACTTCTTTCCATGTGACAGAAGCAGACATGGGAAGGCAGGCAGGCAGGCAAGGGACTGTCTGAAGATTTGGGGGGATCTACTCTTAGATTCATTTGCTGTACAGCAAGCTGCAGCCACCAGGGAAGTTTCTAGCTCCAAATTCATTCAGCTTTTGATCATTTCAAAGCTCTTTGTTACCAAAGCCTACATCACATAGGCTGCCCAGGACAGAACAGTAAAGGCAAGATCCCAAGGAAGGGGCACAGCCCTCCTTTATCCTGGCCTTGCAGGGAGTGAAGAATCTGTCTTATTTTGCTCTAAAATAGCAAAACAAGTTTTCACCATAGCCCAGTGTGTTGAATCAGCATTCGGTGTGATATTGTATTGACCAGCATAATCAGGCTGCATGATTTGAGAGAGCAATACACTCATACCTACCCAGGTAAAGCCTCCTACTGAAGCTGCAATCTATAGCAAGCACGGTGTATAAATGAGACTATTTCCTTTGTTGTTGTCTTCTAAGAGTTTTTTTTAATAAATTAATTTGCTAGAAGACAATCACATGTCCAGTGTGAAGGCCACCATATCAAACTGTGCCACCACCTCAGACAGTGCCAAACCTCAGATAGTGCCACTACCTCAGACAGTGCCACCTCAGACAGTGCCACCTCAGACAGTGCCACTATGTCAAACTATGCCACTACCTCAGAGAGCACCACTATCTCAGACAATGCCGCCACCTCAGACAGTGCTACCATCTCAGACTGTGTCAGCCTCTACTCTTGATGTCCTCCTCAGGTTTTGGAAGTTCTGTCTATCCTGCTATCAGAACCTCCAGCAAATGTCACCTGTGGCCAACCGTAACCAGGGCAGACTCCACTCTGTCTCCATTGCCTTCCCTACTGTATATTATTTTGTAGCCCTTAGCATCTCTGTGTACTTAAATGGATGTAATACTACACAAAGTTTGCAGTTTTGCTTTTCACTTATTTGTTTGAAAGTTCTCCTTATAAGAATGTAGGGCCTCCGTGAGGGGAGGGTGCTGCCTTTACTGTGGAGGCCAGAATATCAGAGGGAACAGGCCATTGCAGGTGACAGACACTGGGTAAGCAAGTGGTGAATGGTCCAGCAAGCCTATTTCTAGAAACTTCTATGTTAAATCATCATGTGCAAATATAATCAGATAGACAGCAAGCTGTAACAAGTTCAAATAAACCTTTGCTGAGGTGAAATATTCTTACTTTATACAAGTTATCATCTCACTATCACAACTCCCACCCAGGAAGTCATAGAATAAATTGTTTGCATAAACCACTAAAAGCCAGTACTGAAATTTCATGTACTACAGAAATCCACTACTAAGTATGAAATGTAGCTAAGAGAAAACTGACTGGTCATTCTGACCTTCCCCGACCCACTCTTCTTTTCCCCTAGCTTTTAACAGTAAAAGATCTTGCATCTTTGTGAAGCTGCCTGTGTCTGCATAGCGAGGAGCTAACACCCTCCACGCCCACACACACATATTTTCAAATATTCAGGTTCCCTCAATGTCCACAAGAAGCCTCCAGAATCTATTGCAGTCCTCTGTACATTGACAGCACTGATTTCCATTCATCTTTGGGGCAGTTGGTGATAGATACCAGGTGCCTAGCTGTGTGGTGTTTACAACAGGTCATATTTCTCTCTCTTGACCCAACAGCCCTCCATGTTTTCAGTGGATCTTAGAAAACTAAGAAGAGAACCATAGAAGTAAGTGTATGACTTTCTTACAATTTTATCAAATTTATTGCAGTTGTTTCTAATATTTTTTCTGCAGAGTTGGGCTTTTTGAGTAGATTTTAAAATGTTTGTAAGCACACAGGTTCACAGACAGGCATCTAAGGAAAGGTTGGGCACATCCAAACTGGATACAGGCTGCTCAAAATTCCCATTCTCAGTGTGAGCTTACATGACAGGAATGGAACACTGTCAGTTTCACTTGGGTCCTTTGCTCATTGTTCCCAAGTTTGCCAGAAAAGGCTCTGTCCTTTTCTGTGTCACAGTGGGTGTGATAGTGGACTGTGCTGTGGGATATGTGGAGAAGACTATGAATGAACAAACCTTCTCTGCTCTCCTCTCAAGAAAATGCCTGGAGGGATAGATGTTTCTATTTTTTGCATTACAGACTGAGACCACTCAAGCCCAGACGGAGCTCCATCTGCATCCTTCCTGCTGTCAGAGAAACCAAGAGGGCCCAAGTCTGACCCTCTTTATTCACTTGAATCACTAGGAGGGAAAGTGTTTGTAATTGCCTGGCTGGGGGCGGTGTTGGTGGAGAGAGATGGACCCCACCATTCACTGACCAGACAGCCTAGCCCACTTAATGTTCAAGTGTCATTTGTTGCTGTGGCATTTACCATGACCAAAGATAACTTGAGGGTAAAGAGATCCAAGTCACTGCAGTCACAGCATCAGGATCTTGAATCAACTGGTCACATACCTACTCCCTACTCTAAAAGCTTGAGGGGAACATGGCAAAAGATGGACATAATTTTATACCTTTCTGGGCCACCAGTTCTTAACAGAAAATTATGTGGTTCGCCCTCAGCCCCTTCCTGGGTCCACTGTCTACAAAACCACATGAATTCACTGTCTCTTCTTACACCTAAGTAGGTAACTTTAGGATCTACTCATAATTCCTGTTTCAATTTTCACTCACACCTCCTACTCAAATGTCTTACACTGAGGTCATAACCATCTTTCCCTCAAATCAGTTTCTACCATTACACTGTGCTTCTCTACAGCTCCTCGAAAAACAGCTTAACACTACACCCACAGTCTTCTTAGTCTGCCTCATCTTTATTCCACTCATAATCAACCAGCAAGCTGATTTATTTTCCTTTGTCTGCATTACCAAAGTGGGTCTCTTCTTCCAGTTTTCATTGCTAAAACCACCACAAAAAATAATTCCTAAAAAACTATTCTATTTTGTTTTCTGATGCTGTGATAAACAACATAACCAAAAGCAAGTTGAGGAGAAAAGGGTTTTGATGGGACCAGATATTGTGGGAAATTACCAATATGGAGTCAGGTAGAAATATAAGGGTATTTAATAGGGAAAAGCCTTACTTACAGAGCGACCTAGCCAGCTGGCATGGCAGCAGTCTGTATGCAAGCCCAAAAGAGAAACCGAAAGCAAAAAACGCAGTCACCCTACGTCCCCTGACGTAGCCAGGGGCACACCTGTAGCCAGCCCCTAAGTAGGCGTGGCTACAGCTTCCCGTACAATGTTTATTTCAACTTACAACTTAGAGTCCATTATCAGTGGGGCCAGGATAGGTATGGAAACTGGAACTGAAATAATACCATGAACAAACACTGCTTATTGGCTTGTTCTCCTTGTTTAGCTCAGGCTGCTTTCTTATATAGGTTAGGGACAACAGTCCAGGAGTGTCACTGCCTGCAGCAGGCTGGACCCTTCCACATCAATCATTAAAAAAATGTTCTAGAGACATACCCACAGGCCAGTCTGATGCAGGAAATTCCTAGACTGAGGTTTCCAATTCCAAAATATCTCCTGTGTGTGTCAAATTGACAAAAGCAACAAAACAGACAGCACAAACAGCATTTGCTCTTTTGTTTCTTAAATTAATTTCATATAGTATTTTCAAAACTTTCCTTCTTTGGGTATGAATCATATGCATTGATAATATGTTGTGACTTTTTCAATTATTCTCCAGCTCCCAAGGAAATGTGGTCCAAAACACTTACCACGGTCTTCCACACTGCATACTCTGGCTTCTCCTACTTCATTATTTCCAGCTTTTAATAGAGACCCCCCAACTGCTCTCTCAAATGGGTGTCAATGCCAAGTTATTCTCCTGCAATGTACTTTGCCTGTCACCTTATTATCCATATGCATCTTTGAGGAGTCAGGATAAACACTATATCTTGAGAGAGACCGTTCTTTAAAAAAAAACAAAAACTATTTTTTATTAGAAACAAGCTTCTTTTACGTGTCAATCCCAGTTCCCTCTCCTTCCCCTCCTCGCTTGCCTCCTCCACCCCCATCCCAACCCCTTTCTGATCCTCAGGGAGGGTGAGGCCTTCCATGGGGGATCTCTAAAATTTGTCATATCATTTGGAGCAGGGCCTAGGCCCTCCCCAGTGTGTCTAGGCTGAGAGAGTATCCGTCTATGTGGAGAGGGCTCCCAAAGTCCATTCGTATACTAGGGATAAATACTGATCCACTACCAGACCTCCAAACTGACATTCTTGCTCAGGGGATTTGGAACAGTCATAAGCTGATTTTCCCAGCTACCAGTCTGGGGTCCATGTGCTCCCCATTGTTCAGGTCAGCTGTCCCTGTGGGTTTCTCCGGTCTGGTTCTGACCCATTTGCTCATCACTCCTCTCTCTCTGCAACTGGATTCCAGAGTTCAGGCCAGTGTTTAGCTGTGGGTTTCTGCTTCTGCTTCCATCAGCTACTGGATGAAGGCTCTAGGATGGTGTATATGATAGTCATCAATCTCATTATCGGAAAAGGGCATTTAAAGTAGCCTCTCAATCACTGTTTAGATTGTTAGCTGGGGTCAAACTCGTAGATCTCTGGACATCTCCGTAGTGCCACAATTCTTTTTATTTCTTTAAATTAAAAGCAAGCTTCTCTTACATGCCAATCTCAGTTCCCCTCCCTCCCCTCCACCCCTGCGCCCCCACCAATCCCTTATTCCAACCCTTTTCTGCTCCCCAGGGAGAATGAGGCCTTCCATGAGGGAGTCTTCAAAGTCTGTCATATCATTTGGAGCAAGGCCTAGACCCTCCCCAGTGTGTCTAAGCTGAGAGAGTATCCCTCTATGTGGAGAGGGCTCCCAAAGTTCATTTGTGTACTAAGGGTAAATACTGATCCACTACCAGTGGCCCCATAGATTGTCCAGACCTCCATACTGACTTCCTCCTTCAGGGGGGTCTGGAACAGTCCTATGCTTGTTTCCCAGCTATCAGTATAGGGTCCATGAGCAACTCCTTGTTCAGGTCAGCTGTTTCTGTTGGTTTCTCCAGCCTGGTCTTGACCCTTTTGTTCATCATTCCTCCTGAGAGAGACCATTCTTGTTCCCTTCTCCTTATTTCTGCTCCACAGTCCTGGGATTGGTGGCACTTATAATGATCATATTATTTATAGATTGTGCCTACCTTTTCAATTCTACTTTAATTTCACAAAGGTATTTTAAGCTTGTGAAAATGATCATTTATGGGCCTCAAAATATGTCACAATGCCTGAATAACTTGCAAAATGAATAAACAGAAATAGTAATTGTTGTAACTGTGTCTGTGTCCCCTAAGCTAGCCATCAATTGTTCCATCCTATGTGTTTGGGTGCCTTGAGAAATCTTGAACCATGGGCTTTTTGTGAGGTTATTTTAAAATATTTTCTTTCTATGTTTAAAACTTATGTGTTAACCTCAAAAAAATGCCCTTTACTGTATAATTCTAATACATATCAGCTAATAATAAAGGAGAATAAGAAATTAAACAAATAAATGGAGAACTGGGAATATAGGTCAGTAGTAGAGTGCACCCCCAAAATGTATGGGGCCTTAAATTCAGTTCCCATCAATACCCCCAAAAAAGAATAAAATAAAATTTGATGAATCAAAATAGCTAAATATCTTGTGGACCATCTTAAATATATATTATAAAAAAAGATTGATTGATTTGGGATTCTAAGAGACTATTCTATTGGACAACATCAAAAGAAAAATTAGACTTCATAACAAAGAAACAAACCACTCTGAGTATCTGCTGAAGGGAAAGAAGCAGGCAAGCTAGAAAAGAAGCCTGATGTGCTGGCATATGGCAATATGTGTGGCTAGAAACACAAATGATATGCTGTGCATTTCCATGTTCCACAAGAAGGCACCATTCCTCTTAGTCCACACTGGACCTCAAGTATCCATGGGGCTCTGCAGCAAGACTGAGCAGGACAGGGTGCTAAGGAGCAATTGGGGTATGTGCAGTTGACTCACAGTGGCAGAGCTGATAAAGACAAATCTGCTCCCCTTCCTTGCATACAGGACTGGAAACGCCACTAACTTCAAATTGTATCCAGACACTTTGATGTTGTAGATTAAAATACATCAAGACAAGATGGGAGGTGCCACCATTATTAGACACAAAAAAGTATAAGCTCGGTGTGGAGGGAATTGAAGTACAGAAGCAAGTGTTGCTGGGTAGAATTACATGTCATTTGGCTCAGTTCTCAAGGCTGATAAGCACGGCCAGGCTCTGACCTTGGATCTAATGGGCACTGTTCTCTAGCAGAAAGCAGAGCCTGGAATGGTTATCACAGGGAAGGAGATGACTAGCCTAGCTTCCCAGTATTAATTAGTTTGGCTTTTTAAAAGAGAAAAGTCATTAAACTTTCTGAGTTTTCTTGGCCAGGCTTCCTAATGTGCAGAACTCTGATAGCTTCATGCTGTGCATAGCAAGTCCTATCACGGTGAGCCCAGCAGGGCTTTGGCAACCTGAGCCCTGCATGACCCCTCTCCTTGTGGCTGGCCTCTAGCTATTTCTAGAACACTGAACATACACCAGCATGCAGGCATTTATTCTTATAACCTTTACCAGGAAAGGGTGTTAATATGCCCTGCCCCCACCAGTTAGGCCAAGAAACCTTGAAGTTGACTAAAGCAACGAGACATTTCTCTGGATGATGTTTTATAATGAATTGAAGTCCACATTACACGGGAGTCAGTGCTGCTAAAACACACCTACTTTTGAGTAACTGACCAAAATCACAAAATTCTACAACAGATGAATGTCAAAGATGCCATCCTGTGGTGTCTGAAAAACATCTGAGTTGGAGCACACTGTAAACCTGGTAAAGTGTTTCCTTTCCTGTGTGTGCTGGACCCTGGGTTCAATGCCCCAGCAAGGCACAAGCCTAATGTGCTTGTGCCTTTGTTTAATCCCAACACTGTCAAGAATCAGAAGTTCAAGGTCAGGCTGGGTTATACAAAAACCTGTTTCAAAAATTCATTCATTAATTGACCAAGGCAAAATAAAAGCATCTGCAAACTCCGTGATGAAAGCACAGGCATTGTTCTGCCTAGGCTTTTTACAGTAATATGCAAATTTACAGTAATATGCAAACTTGAACAGTAAGCTTACTTAAAGGTTATTGAATGCAATGTTTAAGATTTTCTTTCTAGTATAAGTTCACAAGCTAGCTAAATCCCAGAGAGGAGTCCAGGCTGAAAGGTGCCACTTAGTGAACATTCTTTGTTCAGATGCTGGCATGACTCTAATCCTACCTCCTTGTGATGGGGTTTGCCTGAGGACTGTGAGCAACCCTGTGTATCTCACTTTATCTCCTCATCACCCTGGGTTAGGTACTAATCCACTCTGCATTTACTGTTTGTTTCCTGTCTCCTACTGACACTCAGATTCCACCTGGGTACCATCGGCATCTTTTTAAAAGATTTAATTGTTTAATTATTTTGAGATTATAGCATAATTACTTCACTTCTTCCTTTCCTATCTCCAAAGGCTCTCATACACCCCTTGCTCTCTTTAAAGTTCATTACCTTTGTTTTCTTTATTTTAGTTACACACACACACACACACACACACACACACACACACACACACACACACACACACACATACACCTTTATATGCTGTTTGCCTACATGGATGTCTACATAACATGTGCATGCAGTGCCTGTAAAGGGCATGAGAGGGAGTCAAATCAATGGAAACTGGAGTTACAGAGCATTGTGAGCCACCATGTGAGGAATTTGACCCAGGTACTTTGCAAGAGCATTGAGTTCTCTTAGCCACTGAGCCATTTCTCCAGCCTCCATCCTTTGGCACTTTTCTTTGTTTCATTGTGGCTGCATCTCTAATACATGAGTCAGTGTCTGAGGACTGGTGGAGGCTCAGTGGGCAAGAGCTCTTGCTGTGCTAGGAGGAGGAGCTGAGTTCAAATCTTCAACATCCCCAGCAGGCAATTGAAAAAAAGCCAGGTGTGGCCATTCTCCAGCCTGTGCCACCCCAGCACCGTGGGTGGTGGCGATGGGGTTAGTGAAAACCCTAGGCTTGGCTGGCTACCACCTAGCTCCAGGTTCAGAGAAAGTGTGGTCTCAAGGGAAAAGTTTATGAGTGGCACCTGACATCCTCCCCCGACCTCGGCACACATGGGCAAATGCACCTGTGTACATACATCCATGTATACAACACATATTTACACAATATAAAATAATAATAACAACAATAATACACAGTAACACCAATAATAAATAAATAATCCTGAACAGAGCTAGAGCCTTCAACACACATCTGTTGAACGTACTGGGTTGCTGGATCTCTCAGCACAACTTAGCAGCCTTTTAAGACTTCATCTCCACTATTTTGCTGACCTCAGCCTTCACCTTTCCCTTCCCTGCATTGTTTCCTTCACCAAACAAGTAAGGTGGCCATCACTACAGCTGTGTTCACATCTTTGCTCAGTTTTTCAAACGACCCAGGTTTCTCCCTGCTCACAGCCTTTCCTGCCATCCCTCCCCATCTCTGCCTGTCTTGGTGAATCACTGACCACCCTGCAAGCCCCACCCTGCCTTTCTGAACAGGACACATGGGGGGCATCTCCATGCAGAGAGACTTTATGGTGCACTCCATGTTCCTCACTACACGCTTCACGGTGGAACACGTGCTTAGCTGTGTGTTTCCTTCAGGGGCTGCTATCCAAAGCAGACAGTGGTTACCTAAATGGAAGTGACTGACACTTAGACATTCCCAACCAACATTTTTAAAAATAAAATGAGGGAAATGAGTGAGTGTCAGATAGTGTCCTGCACAGATTGTGCTAAATATAAAACTTGGAGCACAGCAAAGTGAGTTGGCCTCACTCGAGCAGCTTCCACTTGCACCTGTTGTCTTTGAGTTAAATTCTAATGAGATGGCAGAGACAACTCATAAATATTTATGAAGATCAGAATTTGGCACGGTTTGGCACTGGGCTGCATACCCTAAGTGATGGTATTTCCAGCTTCACGGCCACCAGTGCCATCCAACAGTGCCGCCAAAATTCCTTTCCCAGAAGGGGCATGTTTTCCCTCTGGCTCAGTGTTAAAGCCTGAACCCAGATGAAATGTAATGTTTCATATAGTTTAACGGTTGGCACAATAAGCTTCTTCATTTTATCATAAAGCCACCAGTTTTCAGTAAGCAGAGTATCATGCAAAATGCATATATATATATATATATATATATATATATTTTCTTTTTTTTAAGTGTGAGGGAAGGACAGTCCACTTGCTTTCTCTGATTCCCTTTGTTTGCACTAAAAGGATGCTGAAGGATTTTTCAGAGTGACAAACATACAGAGCAACCTTAAATTTGAAGAAAAGAAAGGTAATGTCAATACCATACAAAGCTAACTTGAGCAGTACCTTACCTCATTCAGAAGTCAAGATGGATACATTAGAATGAAACTTCTAAGCTATCTCATCTTTCCAGAAACTCAGCCGTTTAGCCCTCCTTCTGGAAGACATGACAGATTTCTGTCCATTTTAGGTGGATAGAAAATTCTTTGTGTCACGTTCTTCTAAGTTTGTTGGGTCTGTATCTGCCAGGGCTTGAAGGCAATATTGCCAAACAAAGAGGAGTGTACACACTCATTAGTGCAAATATCTTTAAACCCAAAGAAACAAGTACACAACTCTCACTTTAAATTATATAATGGTATTTGGCAGTAGAAAAATAAAAGAATTATAGGCTTATTCTTACTTCTTGACAATAAAACACCAGTGCCATCTCACAGTTTGGGAAGTGAGAAAGGTCAGCAGAGCCCCTTGGGGGTGGTAAAATGATTGACAGATGTAAAACCTTTTTGCTTTGATTTGCTCATTACAAGAGTGGAGCTATTTTGAGCACTTTGCTTTAAAGACAAAAGCTTTCTTTTTAAGCAGTTATAAGCAAAATGAATTAAACCTCAGAGAAGATGGGAGTTATTTATGGTTCGGATCAACTGGATAATCCAGAATTATTTTTCCAGTGACATTGGAGTTCTAATAAAAAATGTTTCCATGAAAAGCAGTGCAATCTTTAGTACATCTAAAAACAGGACTCAGTTAATGGTAGGAGTGCATACTTCAGCCTTGAATTCCATGAATGGCAGCAGATGAGGACCTCATCTGTGGGAAGGGACGCTGCATTTTTGTGTTTACATGCACACATATAACTGCCGAGGGCTGTTCCTCAACTTGATTTCTACAATACAGCCAATGAAGAAAACCTTGATTCTGTTTGGTGTTTGTGCTCATGCACCCATGCACACACACCTCCACAAAGCCCTGTTTATTAATAGTAAGGGAAAAATTTTCACAATTTATCCATTCTGTGTATTCCAATACACAGGATCTAATGTAATGTTTAACAGAGAGCAAATTCTCCAAAATAGTGGTTTTCTTTTATTTATTTTTTAAAAAATGTTATTGTTATTGTTGTTGTTTTAAGTCTATAACTTGTATGTTAAAACAAGAATTGCCCTATAAAAATCACTGCATATTCTTTTTATATTCATATTTTTATTTGAATTAGAAATACGATTGTTTTACATGTCAATCCCAGTTTCTTCTCTCTCCCCTCTTCCCCTACCAACCCCCCAACTAAATCCCTACCTATCACATACCCTTTCTGCTCCCCAGGGAGGGTGAGGCCTTCCATAGGGGACCTTCTGAGTCTGTCATATCCTTTGAGATACGGCCTAGGCCCATCCTGTGAGTCTAGGCTCAGGGAGTATCCCTCCATGTGGAATGGGCTCCCAAAGTCCATTCCTATGCTAAGGATAAGTACTGATCCACCACAAGGGGCTTCATAGATTTCTGAGGCCTCCGCACTGACACCCACATTCAGGGGGTCTAAATCAGTCCCATGCTGGTTTCAAAGTCTGGGGACCAAGAGGTCTCCCTTGTTTGGGTCAGCTGTTGCTGTGGGTTTCACCAGCCTGGTCTGGACTCCTTTGCTCATCACTCCTCCTTCTCTGCAACTGGATTTCAGATCAGTTCAGTGTTTAGCTGTGGGTGTCTGCTACATAGAAACATCACACTTAGTAAGCTGCAGTCTACCTCTGGCAATCTGCTTGCATTCATAATCAAAAGATCTGGGCATCAACTGAGAAGTCATCTCCTATGCTCACAAAACTCAGAAGTACACACATACAATTCTTTGATGACTATGGGAACTCCACAGTGTGTGTGTGTGTGTGTGTGTGTGTGTGTGTGTGTGTGTGTGTGTGTGTTTGTTAAGTAGCCTCTGAGTTAAAAATAGGGTTTTCTTTTTGTTTTGTTTTTTAATTTGTATGCTAAAAGGAGTACTGGGGACAGGGGAACCCCATCAGCATAAGTCAGCCTTGAAAGGACTGCATAGATAAAATTTGATGTTAATATTTGCCTTGCTTTAGCTCATTAAAACTTTATTTAAAACAAATTGCAAATCAGAGAATATCTCACAGTGAAATTGTGACACCTATTGCTAGTATTCAGGCTTCTGTACTGCCCTTGGTGTTCTGACAGGATACACCCTCAGCTGCTGCCACCTGTACACATCACTACATTCCCTCTTAAAAGGGCCCTGCCCACTTCCCATAATTCTCTCTCTCTCTCTCTCTAGGTCTCTCTCTCTCTCTGGGTCTCTCTCTCTCTCTGGGTCTCTCTCTCGCTCTCGCTCTCTCTGTCTGTCTCTCTCTCTGTCTCTCTCTGTGTCTCTGTATCTCTCTCTGTCTCTGTCTCTCTCTCTCTCCTTCTCTGCCTGTTTCTCTGTCTCCCCTCTTCTCTTTGCCTCTCTTATCTCTTCTGCTGTTCTTGTCCCCAGAGGCCAGTCTCTCCCCGTCCCTCCCCTCCCCCATTTTCCATTTCCTTCCCCCAATTAAAGCAAAACCCCCTCCATTTGAGTTCAGTCCAATGGCACTGCTTTTTAAATTGCACCGCCTATCCAAATGGAGACGATGAGCTGAGCACAGCATGTGTGAATTAATTCATTGCTCTTTGCTCTTGAATGCAGATATGGAGAGCTGCTTTCCTGTTTCCAAAGCCTTGGCTTCTCCAAGATGATGAATTATAATCACAAATAGACCTTTTATCCCATAGGTTCTACCATCAGGGCAGTAAGAAATAAAACCAAAGCAATTTTCACCTGCAACATTTTAGTAGAAGACATCTCTCAGATGATTCCTCCAAACAAGACACCCAGAGATCGCAAATGACCTGGCTCTAGACACTATATTTCCCCTAAAACCTGAGAGTTGAAGACATAAACCACCTCAAAATAAGGACTTTAGATATGCATAAGGACTCACCAAAGCTGGTTGAGACACGGAGTTGGTGATGGTACATAATCTATACTGCCAATACATCAGGGACTCTAAGCTAAGATAGAATATATAGGGTGACTGTATAAGAACCTGGCTCAGAAGCACATGGAAAAGATGACTGTATAAGGTTGAAAAAATAAACACTAGGGTCACTGGATATGAGAGGATGCTTCTGAAGAAAGGAAGCAGGCAGAGGGTCACATTGTGTGTGAACCATCCATAACTATAACCTCATGTGAATGAAGGCCTTATACAGTTGGGCTTTCAAAGAAGCACTTTCTGTTCTCTTCAGACACATCTCCCTGAGCCTGCAGCACTGGGGCATCAGAATGATGTCAGCTACTGTCTTTTGGAGGATCTAGAGGCCCAGACTGTTCTAGGAAATGATTTGTAACTCAAAGTCTCTCCCAGCAGTAGCTTAAGTCCTGCCCTTATCTTCCTTTATTCCTCTGAAATCTATAGTCTTTAAAAATCAGAAAGGCTGTGAGCACGAATAGTAAGCCAAAGCTTTAAGCAGCCAACTCATCATCACAGTGGTGTAATGTCTCCCTCCTCCCTCACTGTTCCTCAAAATACCACTCTACCCTAGTTGTGGACTTACTTTGCTAATAGTAGTACATAGATGAGTTTATTTTCATCCTCATCGTGTAACTCCTATTGTTCTTATTTATCTGCAGTATATGGAAGCAGTCACCCAGAGCAGTGTTCTCTATGCATTCAAAAAAAGCATCAAATTCTGCATCAGAGGTGGCAGAGAAAAACAGCAGAATGCTGTTTTGGTAACATGCATCTGCCCTAAGAAGCCCTTCTCCTGCTCCACAACTGCCTGGAGCTGGCCTGCTGCCAGTCTCTGGAGAAGGACCACTTCTGGGCCTTCTAGTAATCCAGAGGAAGTCACTGGCTGATGCAATCATTCTTTTCTTTTACTAACTGAATCATGAATTTGGTCCACTTGAGCCCATATGCATTCGGTTCTGCATTAGACATATTTCTTTACCCAATCACAAGACAGCAGCTTAAAATTAGCATGTGAAAATTCAGAAACCATCTGTTTTATTGACTACAATATATCCAATTATAAGGATGAATGGATAAGGGAAATTTGGTACATAGTAGAATATTGTTGTAAAGAAAAATGAAATTATGACATTTTCGAGTAAATGGAACTGGAAAAATAATTACACTTAATGAGGTCACCCAGACTCAGAAAGATAAACACCAGAAATCTCTGTTATATGTGGGTGGGTCCTAGCTTTGAATCTTTGCTTTGAATGTTTAACTTTGAGGCCATGTAGAATGCAGGTTATTAGAATGAACCATTGGAGGCAGATACAATGTGAGGAATAGTAAAATGTAGGCACCATGAAAGTAGAAGGGACACTAAAGTTGAAAACATTTAAACATGGAGGCAGCTGGAGGGGGGGAAATGAGAGGTGAGGAAATTTAGCAAAATGAAATCCATACAGAAAACTACATCTATCAACATGTAATCCAAGTAAAATGTTCAACTAGAGATGACAGCAGAAAACAGGTGACAGGAAAGATGAGGTGTGTGTTTTGGGGGTGGAGGTGATATCCCTGTTATAGTGTTAAGTATGAATGGCAACAGAGTAATTAGGCAGAGCCAAGTATGGTGGTGGATTAACCCAAGGATGTATAAAGAAGCCTTATGGAAATGCATTAGCTTATTAGTTCATCAAGTAACATTTAAAACGTCTCTGTTTTTATTAAATATAACCTATATATTCTATTTTATTCTAGATGTTTCTTAAAATAATGTGTATGCATTCTTTCAAAATTTCATACATTTATACAATGCATTTTGATAATATTGATTCCTCACTTTCTCCCTCCAATTTCCCCTAAACCTTCCCATTCTGTCTCCTTCTAACTTCATGACTTTTTATTGTTATTAACCAATGTCTGAGTCCAGCCAGTGATACCCACAGTGCCTAGGTGTGAGGCTATCTACTAGTGAATTACTTCCTGGCTGTGAAATCATCCACTGAGTGTTCCTGATGGCAGTGCCAACCTGCAGAATCCAGGAGGTCCACACTGGGAGGTGCTACAGTGCCTGCTGCAGAAATTCCTGAACCCGGTTCTTCTATCGGCACCAGTCCACACACCGCCCTCTGGTGGGAGAAATACCCATTCCTGGGGAACAGTACACATTTTAGAGGCTATGTGCAAGTGTTATTCACATACTTACTTTTGTGTTATGCATGCTCAAACAATACATAATAGATCCGTATGTAACCAGATGACTTGCATTTTCATGGGGTGAGTGTCCCCTTTTTCTCATGGATTCACATACTGAGCTTATACTTGAGACACATTTTCTTTTTTAGAAAAGAAAAAGTAAATAAAATTAGTCAGGCAACCAAAAATTCCCTCTTGGAGCCGCGCGTTGGTGGCGCACGCCTTTAATGCCAGTACTCGGGAGGCAGAGGCAGGTGGATCTCTGTGAGTTCGAGGCCAGCTGGGTCTCCAGAGCGAATGCCAGGATAGGCTCCAAAGCTACACAGAGAAACCCTGTCTCAAAAAAACAAACAAACAAACAAAAAATCCCTCTTGTTTTGATCGGCTTCAGCCAGCAACACAGGCAAAAGTTTCTTTTTCCACCCATATCGTGTGGTGTCTGAATGGCTGTGAAACCCAAAGGGAGCTATTACATTACTGGAGAAAGCTTCAAGCTGTAACCCACTGGAGTACTTCGGCATGCAGATCTGCTTATTTTCATTAAATGGTATTAAGTACCCCAGTGTGCAGTAGAGTCATCTTCCCCTGGAAGCCAGGGCTTGCGGGATTCTTTGTGGCATCCTGGGGAAGCCCTGTATCAAGAGTCCCTGAGTTCTGTCCTTGCCAGGCTCGCCCCCTCTCTCTCTTGGTAATTTATTAGGAGGAGTGAGTGTCCACTTTCCTCCTCTAGCATTTCTCTTGTTCCCAAGCTACCGGTTTTGAACTGAAAACAAAGGCCGCGGGGGCTGTATTTCAAGACAGGATTTAGCACTGCCAGAAATCACTTCGTATCTGTTTTCTCACTTAAAAGAGAAATCAAAGATTTCTTCTCTCATTTTTTCCCTCAAACTGTGTGCTTTAGATCTACTCCAAGGCCTGGAAGAGCAGAACAAGAAAACTGGTAGTTTCTAGGCTGAAGGGACTTCATCTTACGTACTGTCTCCACTGCCGAGCTGAGGGTGTGAGCTGCTTTCTCTGCGCATACTTTCAGCCTGCTGACTACATTAGCCTTAAAGCTTGTGTGATAAGAACTTCACAGATGGAGTCTAACCCATTGACACAAAGGGCAAGTCAAGCCTTTTCTGTTCCTAGTGGGTAATTATTCATCTTTGTCACATAACCCCAACCCTGTGACAATAACATGGCAGTTGCCAAGATTTCTTTTTATCAATTGAATTTCATGTCTCTAAATCCACCTCATTCTCAAATTTCTACATGAATGTCCTACAGCCCCCATCAAGTTCATTCAAAAGACAAATAATTGATTTTATTTTGAAGCACAAAAATTCAAAGATATGGTGTTTATTTATTTAATTCTAGATGGAAACTGAACTGTTATTGTCAATTTCACATAGAAGCCTGTGGCAGAGATTATTTCCCTGGAATGAATGAGACTTACTGAGAGCAAATGACTTAGATAGCTGGGAGTCAGGGAAGCATAGAATGTAATAGAACTACTCATGTCTCCTGTGTGGTTAGAGCAATAAGACTCACACAAGCTCCAATAGTGCATTTATAGCCAGCCAGGGACTGCAGTGTTCACTGCCTACACCAGAGAGGGACCCTTGGAAAGGCTGAAGGCATGCTGGCCATCAGTCATCCTTACCTGTCCAGGCTCCCTGTTCCCTGGGCAGAGCCAGGAAGGGGAAGGATTTCCTCCACTGACAAGGTTTTTACAGCTGCTTCAAAGCAAACAAGCAATATGCACAAAGTCTAGCTGGAGGAAGTAAATTATACATTAAAACAATATTTTTTGAAAGGCAGATTGATTTCTCCTGGAATGCTTCACCCCTGTAAAAATGACTATTTAGAATCGATTTGTGTCTGTGGCTATGATAGCAGTAATAAACGGCATAACATTGACACATGGCAGGTGTTTTTAGAAGCTCTTTACAAATAAAGACAGTCTGAAACAAGGAAAGATTAACTTATTCATTCAAAGTCACATAAAGATAAAAGCCATCTTTCTGCAGAACCCACCCATCTCTTGCCTTACATCAGGCTTCAGATCCTGGGAACTCATCTCCTGGCAGCAGCCATTGTCTATGTCTACTCTCACATGCACTCCTCACTCTATCTGGAAATGTCTATCTTCTTAAGGATACCAATACAGTATGGAAAGCTCACAGGAAACTAATATGACATCACCTTAGTCTGTATCTGTGTTGACCTCCAAAATATCAAGCTCCCTAGTAATTCAGAGCCCAGCATTTATAAAATAGTTTAGTTATCAACTACATGTTATAGTGGTTTAAATAGGTTTGGCCCCCATAGACTCATGTATTTGAATGCTTGGCCGGTAGGGAGTGACACTATTAAGAAATATGGCCTTGCTGGAGTCCATGTAGCCTTGTGGGAGACAGTGTGTCACTGAGGAGGCAGGCTTTGAGGTCTCATATATGCTCAAGTTATGCTCAGTGCAGTTCCCCTTCCTGTTGCCTGCAGTTCAAGATGTAGAATTTTCAGCTCCTTCTCCAGCACCATGTCTGCCTGAATGCTACCTTGTCCTGTCATGATGATAATGGATTAATCCTCTGAAAGTGTAATCCATCCCCAATTAGATGTTTTCCTTTATAAGAGTTGTCTCTTCACAGCAATAGAAACCCTAAGACATGTGTGTCTACTGCTTCCCATGTACTATTTAAACACTTAATATATATTGCTTAATTAAATCATCTCAAAGCTTCTTAGAAGAAAGTTCTGTCATTATCCATATACCATAGAGTAAGAAACTAAGGCACGGACTTATGGCATCACTTCCAGACATTCAGGGTCTAATGTGCCTATAACCACCATGGTTTTCATACTCTCAGATAAAACAGGCTCATCCAACTAAGCCTACCTTCTCTCACTCCCCATCCTCTCCTCCTACCTCTTCTGGTCCCTTCCTCCTCTTCTTTCTCCTCTTTCTCCCTCTCTACTTCTGGAATCTCTCTTGTGGTAGAATGTGTATTTAATGTCATGATAAATGGGGATTATAATGGTTGAGTGTGAGTCCTACATATAACATTGAACTCAGGCAGAGGTGAGGAAGAAACAAGGTGAACTCTTTCCTTCAGGCAGATCAAGGCCTCACATAACATGGATATTGGAATGCCAGTTCCCAAAAATATAAGAAATAATCACCTATCATTTTATATAACCACTCTGAAGTGTGTCATTGCAGCCTTGAGAAACTGAACACCACTTCTGGACAACACACAGCAGTAAAAACAAGTGTTTCAGTTCAGCTCCAGCATTTTGGGGGGGAAGGCATCTGAATCACACCCAGCATGCTGTGGAGGCAGAAGGCAAGCAACATAAGACTTCCAAGGACATTGCATTTTCATTTGTTCAAGTGCACTTACTGGAGGGATTTTTATTTAGGTAGTCCTCTTTCTCGAAGATCCTACAGTCGCTCAACCCTGTTCTGTCCACACAATGAACAACGGTAAAATGCTCTCCACACAAGCTTCACCTCCCTGCACCACCACACACATTTTCCTTCAATTTTGAGCTTCAGGTTCATTGACAGACCCTATCTCGAAAAACAAAATGGAGGGGTGCAGCAGTTAAGGAAGACATTCACCATCAACCTCCAATCCAAATGGTCATGTATACATCTACAGATAAGTGCACAAACATCGCTATAATCATATAATACAAACATACAGGCATACACTAATACACAAAAGCCTTCAGCTGGTAGGCTGAGGCCCACCCCATTAGAGAGGACTGTTTACACCAACAAACCTACCAGTCTAAATATGAATCTCGAGGGAAAACACCATCACAGAAACACCCAGAATTGATGGACTGTCTGGGCTCAGTGACCCAGCAAGGTTGGTATATGGTTAATCAGCACCACAGCAATAACTCTGTCTGACTCAGACAACTCCACCATATACACAATTTTAACACTCAGGCACCAGCATATGCCTTTGAGATGACAGTCAGCAGAAGTGTGATTTACATGGAGCCACATAAAACCCACTGAAGTGGGGAGAAAGACAATGAAGCAGCCATTGGAATATCCCTCCCTTGCATACCAAAGCAAAGTTCAAGGTGACAAACATTCAAAAGGAACAAAGAGTATTATAAAATAATCTCACAGAAATTTTTCAATGAAGTTAAAGTCAGAAGACTGAAAATACATAGTGTTTTCATGTTGGCAAAATGGCCTGCATGAAAACATTTTTTACAAAAGTAGAATTTCAGTTGAAAATTATGAAATGGATTTTTCTTCATTATAAATATTATAATCAAACATGTTGTAAATAAAACAAAACAAAAATACAACAAATTTATAAGACCTGAAATGTAATTTTCAATAAATAATATGACTTCAAATTAAATTTAGGCTGAAATGTACTGAGTCAACTGACAAACTGCTGTAAGCCACATTTTAATGCTACATTAAAAGGTATGATTGGAAACATTCCTATTTCAAAGTGTTCTTTTTTTCTGTCAGTCCTAGCTACACTGAAGTCAGAACATAAAGTGTCAAATGAAAGTGAAGTTGAGGAATTTGAAGCTGTGCCCCTGTACCACTTACATGTCACAATGAATGCACCTGAACTAGTCTATTAAGAATGGGGTACATTCCTGAGCGATAATGCCATTCTTTAGTCTGGAAATCCATTTTCTTTTCTCTGTTAAATTACTTAAAAGATGTATTCTATCCATGTGTCAATAGTGTTGTTTCACACAGACCATGCCCAGAACCACAGGAGCAAGCAGTTTGGTACATTTCATCAATGTTGCTAAAATTATAATATGGCAAATAGAACACTGGGGTTTAGATCAGTTTATCAGGTAATCTATATCTGGGAATGAACTGTCAATTTTTAGTGCCACAACAAAAAGTATTTTATCCATGTAAAAGAATCTAGGAACGAGCTATTTCCATTTTGTGTCACAGAAGTTGCTGGACAAGACACTCACATGGTGTTGAAGAAGGTATTTGTTTTAGGGGTGCATTTTTTAGCCCCTTCAGACTACTCTTAGAAAAAGACAAGAAGGACTGGGAATCTCAGTTGGTGAATGGCTTGCCACACATTTTTGAGGCCCTGAGTCAGAATCCCCAGAAGCCATGTGAGAAGCAGAGGCCAGTGATATGTCCTTGACTTGTGGAGGTGAGATGAGAAGTGGATGATAGGTGGGTCATTGGAAGCTTCCAGGCCACCTAGCCTACACACTTGGAGAAGATACAATCTAGTGAAATTCCCTGTGTCAAACCAAAGGTGCAAAGTGCCTTGAAAATGACACCTGACGCTGTCCTCTGGACTCCACACACACATGAACACATGTGTTCCACACACATACACTCAATATATATCACAGACACTGTCAGCCAGTCTAAGAAGCAAAATGTCTGATACATCAACAGAATACCAGGTGACAAAACAAAGTTTATTACCTCCTTATGACTTCAATAGCTCTCAATTGAGTCTCCTGGTGACAATGCCATTATGTCACACCTTCCCTTATTGGGAAAGGAGAGCGGTTATCTACATGCCCTTGTGCAGCACGTCCTCACTCTGAGCTCAATGTTGTTGCAGACCTGTGTTGTCTACAGAGAAATTCCCAATCTGGATGCAAAGCAATGCTTTTCTTTTAAAGCTATCATTCTCAATTTTTCTCAAATATTAATCTGCATTTTCCAAAATTGGAAAATAGGTCAGGCAGATTTAAAATGTGGAAGTTACTGTTGGGGGCTAGTGAGCTAGCTCAGCAGTTGTGAGCACTTGCTTCTCTTGCAGAGAAGCTGAGTTTAGTTCCCAGCACCAAAGTCAGACATCGCACAACCATCTATGTCCCACATGGTAAAATTTCTAACCAGAAATAGAGTAACATAATAATGTAGGAAAACAATTTCACTATTTTCTACATTTTTGTTTAATGTGATTAATGTACACAAAAACTTCAAATCTGATTTCAAGAAAAATGATTAAGAGAATAGACCTGTCTTGATAACCAATTCCTCACACAATTCTCTTCTTCCAGGTCCAACCTGTCAGAAAAAACTGAAAGAAAGTAGCCATCAGTTCAATTATCTGTTTGTTTCTACAAAACAGAATATTAAGATCTGCTTACCCCCAAAGTATTAGGTGGGAATTTGCCTTCATTCATCAGGTTTTACAGCAGCAAAGAGGATCTGTCTAAATGTGACCAGATGTGGCTTTCCCAACTGGTTAGGCTTTCATCGGGCAATCTTCCCAGCCTTCTCATCTCTCATCACTGTCCTCTCTATGGACTTCACAGATCTGAGAAACAAGAGTGAACAGAGGTCCCAAGGCACAGAGGAGGTGTAGAGGCTGTGATCAACTGTAGCGCCAACAAACGCTACAAAAGCATAGATGTCCATGGCTGTTCAGAGAAGGGAGAGTGAAGACCCCAGTGCACTGTTTTCAGGATTCTAGAATGTGGATCATCGCTCAACACTGTAAATTAACTCATGTCTGAGCTCTTCTGTGCTTGCAACAATTTTGTGGATGAAAAGCCAGTTGACAGGAAAGAGCTAGCCAAATTCACTCCCACAGCTCACCTTCCAATGGTTCTTAGCTTTGGGACAGGGAAGGGTTTGATGGAGTTTATGGTCATCAGTTCACTTTCCAGCTTGTGACCAGGTCAGGGTGCCATGATGATCTGGTTAAACAAGTCATTTGTGAACTCCTTGCTGAATGATTAGCTTTTAAAAGCTAGCATTAAAGTAGTTCCTCTCCTGGTACCCTGACTCCTTCCTACACAATTAAGTGGATTAAGCAACAGGAACTGATTTTCTTGAAGTTAAGAGTTCCAAGACAAGATGCTGGTAAGTTTGGTTTCTCCTGGCTTGCAGATGGCAGTCTTCCGCTGCTTTCTTCACTTGGCCTTCCCTTTGTATTTTCCTAGGTCCCCTAATCTCTCTCTTCTCCTTATATCCAAACAACACAGTGGGTTAAGGCAACCCTAATGAAGTCACTTCAACTTCATCACTCCTGTAAAGACGCTACCTCAAAATGCTGTTCCATTCTGGGTAGTGCATCTTAAGGTTTTTCTTACGTATCTTAGATACTGCCATTCAGCCCCAATGTATAATTTGAACATTCAAAACTTAACAGAATATCAAATTTAACAGCCAAGGTGTGGAAGTACTTATGTAGATTAAATACAAAAAAGTAAATAAACCTCCTAAAATGTTCAGCTTAATCAGACTTTGAAATTTGTACTTAAATAGTTCAACTAGTCTATTCCTACTAAAACTCTTCTGATGTCATTAAAAATTCTACTGTAGATGAAAACGAGCTTCTCACACTTTCTAAATGAAAGTAAGAAGCTTACCAAAAATGGTATCACTTACTTGCATAAACACAGGATTCTTAAATGTCCTGCAATATAATTTTAGCAATTTTCCTTATATTCAGATATATTCATTTCTTCATAAAACCTATAACTAGTTGCAATTATCTCATTAGGTTTGTGCTAATGAGTATGGTGTTCAATATAATCTGAACAAAGTTTTACTAGGAAAGAATGTAAGCAACAAATGAGGCTCTGTTTAAAAAAAAATAAAACAGTTTTTAAAGTAGGAGGATGTGGCATTACAAAGCTAATGAGTTCCAAAGAGACAATGGGTAGACATAAAAGATAGTGTTGGCCCTGATTCCCATGTTTTTCCACTAAGCAAACAAGGGATTCCTGTATGCAAATAACAGATGCACCCATGCTCAGTTGAAGGAGGGGTTTAAATGAGTCCACCAGACCCAAGATAAATGATAAATAGGTGTTTATTAGGGAAACACACAAATAATAATAAATAACCGCTTCAGTCTTCCTGCTCCAGAAGATGCAGTCTCTGCCCTGCTGATGTTCTCACAGCAACCCAGAGCAAGCCAGCCCCTCTTATACCTTTTAAGGGCTCACGACTGAACACTCAAAGCCAAGCCCATAGGGTGTGGCCACCTCAACTTTACTGGCAAAGCAAGATGTCACTATACTCAGTGGTGATTGCTGACTAGAGTTTGTCATTCATTGGTCAGGCCCCAGCGATGAGCTTGGACTGTCTAATTGCTGTTTATCCACACATCTAGAACAGTTTATGGGAAACGGTTCGCAGTCAAACTATATAATCTTGCTCAAGACATGTGGCATCATCTTTATTCCATTGCCTAATGTGAGCCAGTCCTCAGAAGAAAAGGCAGGAAGAAAAGGCAGGAGAAATGACCCCTCTGGAGAGGAGCTCCATCCTGCTTGAAAGTCAAGGAGGTAGCACTTCATATTGGTGTAAGGCAGGCTGCACTTCAGGGGGCTTTCACAGCAACGACAGATACACTTTGTATAATGGCAGTAATCATTGGCACTATGGTCATTAATACTTGCTTTCTACTTTCTAAAATGCCAGTGTTTATCCAGCAAGAAGACTGTAATACTGTAAAATCAATAGAAGGGCACTAGGTGCTATAGTCACAAATATTTATATCTGCTAGGTAAATGAGGCTGTCCTAAAACTCACAAAGATTCACCTGCTTCTGCTTTCCAAGTGTTGACCCAAAGGTGTATACCATCTATCCGACCACACAACTATTTTTGCTGTAGCTGATATCTATATCTATATCTATATATTGAGACAGGGTTTCTCCCTGTAACAGTCTTGGCTATCCTGGAACTTGGTCTGTAGACCAGGCTGGTCTCAAACTCACAAAGTTCCACTTGTCTCTGCCTCAGGAATGCTGGAATTAGAGTCATGTGCCACCACTGCATAATTCCTTTTAAATGTAAAAGTTAAGGAAACTTAAAGCTAACTTCTGCCATCTTTAAATTTTTTGCTCCAATGTTATATTTTAGAAAAATGTATGGTTAACATTTGTACTAATTATTAAATCACAGGTGACTTTAAGTTGTGTGTTAAGATAGGGCTGATGTCATCATGTCTCACTTTTCAGTAGAAGAAAAGCCATTGTCCAGTAGATGCTAATTACAATGGATATGGGAGCCAAAGCCCTGGATGAAGGTGCAGGTTTCTGCTGGGTCTGGAGAGCCATAGCTTCATTAGTGATAATGCACTTACCCAAACATTAGAGGAGACAATGACACTTCTTGTTGACTCTTCAACAAATACCACTTATTTGGGACTCTATAAAATGGGTTCACACTATACAAACATTTGGTCCCTTTGAGCACCTCATACTACTTCTAATAAAATCCAGATGTCCCTGGAATTTACTTTTCTTATCCAAAAAAAAATTAAAGTAGTATTTTCCATAACGATTGCTGACTTCCAGAAAATCAAATCATTTTTCACGTCAACACCATGTTCCAAATTCATTTCCAGCTAACTTTTGCTTTATAATGCTCTGATTGTGATCACTAAACCACTTTAACAATATTGCTGCTTCCAAGACCCAGTGACAACCCATTATTTATTACACAGGAGAAGACACAAGAAAAACTTTTAGATGTATTCATGCATTTCACAATTTTAAAATTATATAGTACATTAAAATTTCAGAAGGTTCAGAAAAAAAATGTAAGAGTCAGAGGGAAGGGAGAAGGACTGTGATATGCTGTCCCATGGACATAGCTTAGCTGTCCCACATGTAAACAAGATCTTTGCAAGATCAATCCAATTAACATGTCACATGGATTGGGGAAAGACTCCTTAGACTCCACCCTATGGAGGAGATCCTGTCAACTGATGGTGGGTGGATGATGGACAGTTACTTTTCTTTAAGACCACGGCCACTCATAGGTTACCCATCCCCCAGTGGATGATCCCACATCCCTGCTGATATGGAAGCAGGAATTGAACTCAGTGTGTCAAAAATAAATAAATCATAAAAAGAAGCTCATGATATTGGGAGGAAGATGTAATGGGAGATTGTGGGTAGAGATAAAGGAGGAGTAGAGGTGAACATGATCAAGATAGAATATATATATATATGTATTATATATATGAAATTATTCAAAGAATAATAAAAAATACCACAGCTGGAAGGCAATGCATTCCTCCTCATCATACACTCCATAATTTAATGAGTTTGATGTTTAACTTCATTTTCCACACAAGCCGTTATTCTTGGCTCTGGAGACTTTATAAACAAAATATAAACTATGTTATTTTGAAAACTGGCTTTTGTTCATCCCATTCAAAAACATTTAGGGCAGTACAATTTTGAAGCCTCCCTATATTGGAATTGCAAACGTTTGACCATACCACAAAACAGTTGCTCCCAGGTGTCAGCTTCACCAGTGCTTTGTAGAGGGGATTCCAAAATGATTGGCATGAAAGTCATTTCCAGGATCCAATCCTTGGAGATGATTAGACACCTGTATCAGGACCATTTGCTTCCTTGTTTATACTTCCTCTGTGTGGCCTACACAGAGACCTCCACACATCCTACAACTTTTAATGCACTTAGCATGCAGAATTTATAGTATAAATTGATGTGCTTGCCAATGTTTGCAGAATATAAATATATAAAACTACCAACAGACAGTTGCTTTTGGTGGAGTATGTTTCCTCAAAAGTATTGCATCACTTATTTAAAAAGTTAGTGCTATATTATCCTAGAATTTCAGGTGCTTTTATACTGAAGAGAGAAATTTCCCAAAAATAACTGTGAAAAGGTAGACTATGGATATTCATATAAGAGCTATAACATATAAGAAAATTTATAATTGTAATTGGGATTTTTTTTCAACTATTTGCTCTTTGTGGACCTGCCACTAAGGTCCCAAATAAATACACAGAGACTTATTCTTACTTTTGAATGCCTGGCATTAGCTTGGCTTATGTCTAGCCAGCTTTTCTTAGCTGAACTTTTCCCATTTCCTCTGAGCTTTTGCCTTTCTCTATTCCACATGTCTTTCTTTACTTTCATTCTCTTGCTGGTGTGTGGCTGAGTGGCTGGCCCCATGTATCCTACTCTCTTTCTCCCTGTCTCACACCTTTTTTTTCTCTTTTTCTCCTTCTATTTATTGTCTCTGCCTGGCAGCCCTGCCTATCCTTTCTCCTGCCTTTCTATCAGCTGTTCATCTCTTTATTGAACCAATCAGGTATTTTAGACATGAAAAATAGCATAGCTTCACATAGTTAAACAAATGTAGCATGAAAGAATGCAACACATCTCTGCATCAGTAAACAAATATTCCACATCACAAATAAATTAACACATCTTCAACTAATTCCATAACATACAATTGTTTATCTACAGTATTACTCTGTCATAAAATACACTCTGCTACACAATTGCATATAATTTAAAGTTAGAAATTTATAGAAGTTAATCTGCCAAAAGTTGCTTGACCATTTAAATTCTTGGTCCAATCACATTGCAACAAAGAATTGTGTGACAGATTTGAGTAAAGGGAGTTGAGCCATCCTTGAAATGGCTCTCCATCATGTTTGCTTATCCCATCTCTATTTTATGAAAGAGAAATCCACACTTCATTATCTGTTTAATTATATTCTTAGCTACTTTTGTGTCACTTGGTAGACATTAGGAAGCCCTGGAACCAATTCTCTTTGACTTTTTTATTGATCACCAAAATAGTTCTTGATTTTTCTTGATGATAATGTCACCATTTACTAGCAACAGTGACGGGGGTGTTAATATAGTTGAGTGTTATTCATTCAACTATAAGATATGTCCTGATAAGACTTCTCCTGGCCTTGAAGTGAGTAATCATAACCAATCTTAACCAGTCATCCTTTATTTTTAAAAATGCTAAATTGGAATATACATTGACACATCTTTTAATCTTTACTGAATGCTATTTTCCATAACACAAAAATGATTAGAGAATAAATATAACAGTCATAATTAAGGACGAAGTCATTTAAAAAGCTGTAATGAAAGGCAATGCTTGATAATGGTGGTAAACACACAGTCTGTCCGTCTTTGTACTTTAAATTTTCACCTAGTTTCATGAGTTTGAAATGCAGGAAATCTCCATGTTTCCAGTTTCCTTTGGGTCAGCATTTTTATCACCAAAATACAAAACCATGAATGAGTCAGAGACAAGAGGAAATGAGGGTGGCTGGAGCAGAGTTTATGTCAGGGCTGTGCTGCCAGCAGCTTTACATGCCTCTTCCATGTGTTCTAGTGTTCAGCTAATGCAGCTACCGCCTCTCTGGGGTCTGCAGTGTCCTTTCAAGTGGCCCATAAATGATGGTTAGGAGAACACAGACCTAAAAAAAATGGCCAGAGGGGTTTTCTAGTCATTTTTTCCAATTTGGTCATTTGAAGCAAATTCCTTTTCCTTTTCATTGGTTCTGCTTACTTTAGAGGAACAGTTTAGGTTTTACAGAAACCCACAGGCTAAGCAAATATCTTTAAAAAGTCACACTTTTCTAGTGGTGCTGACAGTGGTTTTAAAGGACCGCAGGTGTAGATCTGTCATTTCTGCCTTGCACACACTATGACCGAATTGAACAAAAGTCCCTTCTTCTCACCAGAGATGAGATGTGTGAAGGCAGGGCTGGAGTCCAGATAGAGATTGTTTGATTAACCCACTTTGGGTTCAATCCTCAATGTTATCTACTCATAGATTGTTGTTAACTCCACAATTTACAGTGTCTAACAAAAATGGGGATTTTTAGTATGTGAATGAAAACTAAGTGTTACAAAGTCATTGAGAACTGTGGCCACCAAACACACTGAACATTGGGCTAATCCTCTTTAGAGAAAGAACTTCCCTGTAAGACACACACATCTACTCTGAGACATGAAAAGACCAGCATTTTCTATCTCACTTTCCAGTATGTGTTTGATTGCATTTTAGGGCAAACGTAATGGAATGCAAACAAAACGAAGAGGCACTAAGAAAAGAAAACATTGTGACAAGTTAAATTTAACAGTTTTTCTGAGCCAAGAGCAAGTCATGAATGGACATCATTTAGAAAAGAAGTTCAGGGAAGACTGTTCCTCAGCTAAGCAAGGCAATGGACAGAACAGAGGGAAAACTTGAGGAAGGGGGCTGCTGCAATCCACAGTGGGTACCACATAGCAGAGTACATGAGTCACTGAATTTACCAGAAATGGTCACATGGGCCCTCTTTGATCGTAGAACCAATCATCTGTTTAGCTGTTTCTGATTGGCCGCGGCTCATGTTTTTAAAAGAGAAAAGACACATCCTAAAGTTCAAATCTTGATTGTTGTATCACAGCCACCTTTGTGAGTAAGCACTGGGGAATATGGTGTCAGGGCTTGACCTTGAGAAGTGTCATTTAAGGTATAGACCCTGCATATTCTTCTTTACAAATGACCCTGCAGCCTGCATGACCTAGAAAAGCCCTGATTTGCATTTTGTGTAATTCTGCTGAGGAAAATTCACAGCACTCAGATAAGTATATGGGTTACCTAGAGTTAGTGAAAAAAAAATTTCCTTAATTTTAGTAATGGCTGAGTGTCTCACAATTCTGTGCCATGTGTTGGTTCTAATTGCTCAGTCTGTTCATATTCTTTAGTTCTAAGAGCACTGCAACATCCTTGGGGTTGTTCTAGAGCAAGCTCTCCTACCCAATATGCTAATGCAGACAGCCACTAAAACATTCCATATTTGCCAGCTGCTTCTATCCAAGACACCATCTTAAAGCAGGTTTGCATTGGATATTGGTCTACCCAGCTCAGTCTGTTCCAGGCTCCTTTGGAAACACTCAGGGTTGTAAGGATGACTGCTACTGTTCCTCTGTGCCAATCACCTTGGGGCTCTCCTTGGCTTTGCTGGCATGGGTAAGGGTATACTGGCTTGCTCACCTGCTGGCTAAACTGAATTAAAATTGGAGGGTTTTATTTTGTTTTGTTTTTGAAGCTGCAATTCACTTTAAACATTCTGCTGGCTTTTTATGAATCAAACCCAAGCTGGTTCTTAAGGCCAAATCCACAGCTACTTGGAAGCTATGTATGACTCTTCTCACTGCTGCCTTGGCCTTTCAGGTGGTTGGGAGGCTAGAGCCTCAAGTGTCTGAAGAACCCTGTCATTAAATGAAAGCGGACCCCAGGATTTACATCCCATTTGATCTTGTCCTCACAACAGTGTATCCTGCGACTGTCACTAACTATAAAAACAGATGAAAAAAATTTAAGTCACTAGAAGACATCATCTTTAATTCAGATTTAGGCAAACTGTGAATTATGGGATAAATCCAGCCAACTATGTATTTTCAAGCAGGCTGTGAGCTAGGGTTGCTTCCTAATGCTTATAAAAACTAAAGAGAGAATAATACACTCACATACTGGCTAAGTGTGCTATATGTATATTCCAATGTCTCTAAGTATAAATCCAGCCACAATGCCTGGGTTGCACCTTGACTGTGTCCATAATAGAGATATACAGAAGAGACCCAGACACTAGTTGTCACAGGATGAAATATTTTAAGAAATGTTCCTTTATAGATAGGGCTTGCTTCCTCCCTCCCTAGGTCGTTTGTCCTACTGCAACTTTGTCTACATCTAAAGGAAAACAGCTGACATAGTTAGCTTCTTGGCCAGAGTCCATTTGGAGTTTCCAAAATGTATTAAGAACACACTGATGGGCCCACCAAGCTCCTACTCTTTAATGCCACAATATTCTCCCATCCCCAAGAATATTTTCTGGCCAAATGCTCGCCCAACAACACTCCTGTCACCTGTCTACTGCTTTTCTCCCAATCCAGAGTCTCACAGTTTAGGTCAATCCTCTTCTGCTTTTTTCTACATTCTATGCAATACAAGAAAGAACTAGATATACTGGCTTGAAAAAAGATAGTCCTTTATTCTTGTTTCAGAAACTCAGGCTCACCCAGAGACAATTGTCTACAATGATCTCTGTCATTTCTCTGAAAACCTTTCAACTGGTAGCTACTGAATGGTAGGCTCATAGAATTTTTAATCCTCAAACAGGTAACTTGACCTGTCTATGTGATCAAGAAGGGATCTCAAATGAGTATATGATGCACGTACAGTTTCTTGAGGCATAGACTTCCTCAATTGTGTTAATGAAAATAACAGAGTCCAGACTTAATGAACTGTAAAATGAGTCAGTCTCTTGATGAAGTAATCACAAAGTAAATGGCCATTTGTCAGAAACTCTATGAGTAATAAACAGATTACACAGTTGCATAGTGCATCCAGCTAATTTCCTATCTGCTAACCCCTTTCCAATCCTTAATATTGCATGTTCACTTTTCTATGTTTTCTTCTAGAGTCATTGTGAGGATATCACACAAATAATGAAGAACACTTTAGTTTGAAAGATTAAATATTTTTATTTATGTGTTTGTGTGCATGTTCCTACATGAGTTTATGACAGTGCCCAAGGAGACCAGAAGGGATATCAGATCTCCTGGGATTGGAGTGACAGCTGTTTGTGAGCCACCATGTGGGTGCTGAGAACTGAAGTCAACCCCTCTGGGAAGAGCAACCTCTGCTCTTTACTACTGAGCCACATCTCCAACTGCAAGGAAATATTTTAACACAGTTTTTCTTGATGGTGGTTACCATTACTACTTATTTTAATTTTAAGATAGTTTATTTAAGAATTCCCAACAGTGACAACTCATAAAAAGGCATCCAAGCACAGGACACAGAGATATGAAGTAAAAGGCATCTTAGGGGCAGCTAACAGACATGAGAACTTCCACCTTCTCTGAGACACCTGAGCTCCCTGGGGAACTCTGCCTCCAAGTTCTCCTGCAAAGCACCCCACAGGCTCAGTGCATGTTCACAGTCCTTCAGATTCAGTTCACCTTCATCCCCACACCTCCAAATCAGTAACAGGGAACATACACCATCCAGCATTCATAGCAGGTGACAGAGGGAGGGAAGTACAAGTACTTCACTTAACACAGTCAACTAAAGAGTGTTTTTCTAAATACAAAACTCAAAGTCTTCCAAACACTACCAAAGTCTTCCAAAACACTACCATGTTTTTCTTTTAATTTATTTATATAGTTGCTTTGGGGGAGGTGGATTTTGTCATATAACCCAGGCTGGCCTTAAACATGTATTCCTCTAATCTCACCCTCTACTGGAATTACACCTATGCACCACCACACCCATCTCCCCAAAAGAGTTTTAGCACTAAAAAAGATCATATTTTACAGAGAGAACCAGGCAAATAACATGAAGAGAACCAGAGAAATGTGATTCTTGATAATTCTCAAATCAGTGGTCTCCAGTGTGCACTTAGGAGGAGGGGGTGCTCTTTTTCAGGCTTTTTCTAAGAGTAAGAATAATCCTGCTTTGAGATTTTTGATACTTTGAGATACTGTGACACTTTGAGATATTTCTGTTTGTTCTTTGCTCTCTGTGGCCCATCCTTACTCTGTTGCTATTTAATTCGAACATCTTGGGAGTATTTCATTTCATTTCAAATTACTCTATTTCCCCCTATTATATGTTAGGTTATAGCAGTGATTACTTGCTCACACTTGTTTTAATCTCAACCATTTGTCCATCACAGTTCCGTGCACTAATGGAAGGGAACTGGTCTTCACTGATATGCACAAGCAGCTACTCCAAACTTTCCCTAAAAATAAGTATGGAAGAGTCATCAGGCTGAGTGCAGGAAACCACTGGTATTTCAGCCTCTTCTGCCTGCAGCACCCAGTATTCCCAGGTTGTTTCCCATCCAAGTACTAACCAGGCCTCACCCTGCTTATCTTACTAGATCAGACAAGATGAGGTACATTTCAGGTTGGTATTGCCATAAGCCTTTCTACACTTCTTCTGTGCCACTTAAATAGAAGAAAGTGTGATTTCTGTGTAATCCCTTAAAGTTATACAAGAGACAAAGTGGAACTATGAATTGTGTGACTCTTGTCTAGCTAAGGTCAAACTCCTGCTGAGACCAGTGGGTCATCGGTTGTTTAGAAAAATAAATCAGAGGTGGCGGCTTAGGGACAAAGAGTAGGAGGGTTCAGTGGGCTATCTCAAACTCAGTTTATTTAGAGGGCTGTGGAATTTACTCTGTAAGCCTTAGATATTGTTGTTTCATTCAACTGTGAACTAATCACCAGGCTGGAGCTTCTAGTTTCCTTACATGTAAACTAGTGAGGACTTTGAGCCCAGTCTTTTAGGGTGGCTCAAGATACATCAGGAATTAAGAGATGATCTTGCCTTCTAAAATTAAATAAAGGGAGAAACAAAACAAACTTTAAACACTTCTTTTCTTCACAGTGGGGAGATGGCCCTGTTTGTATAGTGGTAATCCCAGGCATCTACTGCAAAACCTAGGTGTGGTGGCATGTGTAAGTAACCCCAAGTCTAGAGAGTGTGTAGCTGGAGTTTCTTGTCCTGCCAGGTCCTGCCACACTTTAGCCCCAAATAAACACATGGAGACATATATTGATTTATAAATTTGTTGGCTGATGGGTAGGGCTTCCTACTGGCTAGCTCTGTCTTAATTATTAACCCATAACTACTAATCTATGTATTTCTACATGGCCTTATCTTACCAGAGAATGCCTTGTGCATCCTGACTTCCTGGTCTCTACGTGGTCTTTCCTTGCAGTCTCTCTCTGCCTATCTTTCCCAGAATTCTCCTCATCTCTTAGTCCCACCTATCTTCTTGCCTCTATTGGCCAAGCAGTGTTTTATTCATCAACCAATAAGAAACATATACTACAGAAGGACATCCCCCATCAGGAGTGGAGACAGGGGCATGCCTGGAAATCACTGGAGAGCCATCCTCACTGGATCTGTGAGTTCCAAGTTCATGGGGAAACTTTGTCTTCCAAAAGTAAGGTAGAAATTGAAGAAGACATTTGATTTTGACCTTTGCCCCCGACAAGCACATATATGTATGCACATACATATGAACACATATACATACATGTACATGCACAGACACACACAATTTCTTTTGTGTCACTGACACTGAGGGAGAAACACAAAAAAGTAAACACTTTCCAATTATTTTAGGTTATAGATAGATGTTAAAACAGAGAGTTCTCTTTTCACAAGGCATGGGCACCTGTGGCCTATAGATTCCTTTCTTCATTGCTAATACCAGTCCATTTCTCATGTTCTTTCAGATGATATTTCCTTAAAAAATGCATCTTCTTACTAATTCATCTCAGAGCTACTAAGATTTTTCTTCCTAAGGCTCCTGCCAGAAACTTCTACCTTCTTATTCAGTGTTTACTTCCTCCTACTTTCCAATAAATCTAAATTTTGGCCAACATGATATGCTTTATAGAAAAAAAAAAACACACTCATGAACTCACAGCTGTGGTTTCCTGGACAAGACCTACACACCATCAAGTTAGTCAGCATCCTAGCATTGACTAGAAAGGGGTTTGTGGGTCCCCATCCATAACTGAAAGAAATGGACTGCTGATGAGTGTTGGGGAGAAAGATTACTTTTCTTCAAGGGCCTGGTTCCTAGTAAGAGGTATACTGTGCTCTAGGGGATGGCCCGACATCAGGAGTATAAGGGCAGCCCAGATTGGAGTACACAGGATATTGAAATAAAAATATGACATGAGTTACTAGGAGGAACCAGGGGTGAATGCAATCAAAACACATTGTATGAAATACTCAAAAGAATTGGTTGAAATTTTTTATTTCTAGCAAGTAAATGTCTCTAAGTAAAATTGTGTCCAATATGCTGTTTCATGCACACACACATAATACATATGTATGTGTTATGTATAATTTTAAATTTGAATCCCCTTAAAATGAAAGCCCTGATTGTGAAGTCCTCAGGCTTGACCTGGCTTCTGTAACTGGTGATTGGTGAATAGTTTAAGCCAGTCTCTTTTTTGCAAAAGGTACTGGTCCCATGACATAGTTGTTCAGCCACATATTTCCCTCGATACCATGATCAATAAAACGTATCCAGGCACTGGCTCTTAAGGGGACAAAGTCACCACCTTAGAGAACCAGTGGGTTGGTCTAAAGCAGTGGTTCTCAACCTTCATAATGCTGCAACTCTTTAATACAGTTCCTCATGTTGTGGTGACCCCCCAACCATACAATTATTTTGTTGCTACTTCATAACTGTAACTTAGAAGTGTAACTATCTAATATGCAGGATGTCTAATATGCTGCCCCTGTGGGGGTCATGACCCACAGGTTGAGAACTGCTGGTCTAAAGCATATGATAGGAATTCTGTAAGCAAGCCAGCAAGGCTAGCAGACACTGCCAGAGTCTCTGAATGCCATTTGACCCTTTCTCCCTCAATTGGCAGCTATTGGATCTGTTTTCAGTTCCCTGAGATAAGCATCAGCATATATGTCCGTGCCTAAACAGAGATCATAAAGTGATAATAATAATAATGGGTGTGGTAGGATCACTTTAAGGAGTACTTGTGTCACTGGTTGGCATTGTCAGAAACGCCCAGAGTAAGACTATGAATACTGAAAAAATAAAAGTAACTCTTAACAATTGCAAAGTCTCAACTCGTGCCTCAATCTGCAGTTAAAGCAGATCACCTTGAAGTATTTCTTGGCAGAGATGCTAATTCTGTAAGGGAATCAATCCTACACTCCCATACGCCCACAGAGTCTTTCCCATCTGCTGCTTAGAAAAGACCAAGGGGACACATTGACAAGTTCAGATATCTGAGGCCAAATGACATCTTTGAGTTGGGTGTTTCTCCACTAGTTTTTACAAAGGAAATGGAGACATTGTGAGAGCCGTAAGATGCCCCAGGCAGGGAAGTGGGTGTGTGGGTTGTCTGTCTATTACACCCTTATGCACTTTCCTTCTGGTTGAATTCCGAAACATGTGTGTTCAATTAACAGCATCCACCTACCCCCTCATCCCCCCCCCAAATACAAGCCTGCATCTGCAAGGTCAACTAACTCTTGAAAATACTGCTTTGAATAATTCATCCATCACCTCTAGGTACAATTTTTCCAGCCCAAAAGAATCCTAAGAATGTTAACTTGATTTATGAATTTTGTTTATCTATGATTTATCAGATTTCTCAAACATATAAAAACATGTCTGGGGGTATGACCACATTCAATTCCCCTAACCTTTGCTATGTACTTTTAAATAACCAAGAACCTGTTATTTGGTGGTACCCCCGAACAGTCAGTTTAAGACTTTTGTTGAAGAAAAGAGATATCAAATTTGAACCAGACTTGTCTATAGAGTTTATTAAACACAAATTTGAGAAACCAACACCAACCAAAACTTTAGTCTTTTCCCTAATGAAATGGGTACTAGCTTCCTGTGAAGTAAAGTTAGCAGTAAGTGTGTTTCTTCAGTCCAGTGTTCACTTCCTGGTCACACCTGGACACATCCATGCACTTAGCACTTGTGTCATAGCAGAACCCACTGACTGCACTCCACCCAGCTGCTGCTTCCCTCCAGAGTATGATGTCATGGAATGGGGAAAATACTCAAGATGAAAAGAGATAAAAATCACAGAACTCCCATGGGAGTCTTACTCTCCTATGAGTGAATGGAACAGCAATTATATTACAATGTTTCACCACTGAGTGTGATGCACTATAAAGATGTGTTTTCAATGACAGTGGGCTGTGACTGACAGTGTTGTTTAGTTTTCTATCCATACAGAGTGTTCATTTCACAGCTCGTATTAGAAAAATGATCGGGCTTGACTAAAGCCAAGAAGAATGAGATCTCCCAGGAATTTTTGGCATGCCATCTTCTAAAGGGCCTCTCACAGTCTCAGGACCTTGATAGACTTGCCTGCTTGCAAGTATGAGCCCAACCATTGCAGACTTAGGGTGTTGGTTGTTTGTTTCTAAGGGGCCCAGTGTATTAAATAAGCTAAAAGTATTGATTCTAAAATCAAAACTGATTTATTAAATTACAATGACTAGACCAGGCACATGAAGCTTTTTGACAGAACATCTCTGCTGGTGTTGTCTGGAAGAAGTCACACAGTATTGATTAATTTACTCTGTATAAGAAAAAATTAGGTTTTGGGAAGCTCTCACAGTAAGCAGAGTCTGGTTTTCATCTTTTTGAATGGCACAGCCCCAGACTGTACCAATTCCCTTCAGATCTCCTCAACTGTCCGTTCAAATGTCAGTACAGGTTCCTCAAGAAATGGCCCTTTCTGAGCTCTTCAAGCCCAGGAAAAATCCTTGTGGACGGCATTGTCATGGAGGTCCACTGGGCTTTCAATACTTCAGGATAAGACTATTTGGACCACCACTTCACTGACCAATAACCACACTTCTTCCTCAGCAGAAGGTAGGTCTGGCATCCAAAGCTCCTTGTGCCCATTTGTTTGTTTTTCTTTTCTTCCTAGTGATTCAAAATCAGAAGCCTTAGATAGAAGATGAAATTCTTAAGAGCCCATACTGACTGACCTAGGCCCACAGTTAATTCTGAGATCCCACTCTCTGACCTCCTCTTAGATGCTTGGATGCTCTGATGCTTGGAGTACTCTCTTCACTTGTCTCTGAACACTGATCTGATTCTTTAATTACCCTTCTTCCTACCTTTAACTACTAATCAATGGAACCATTACTTTAAAACATAAATATTTTCAATCATGAGATTCTTGCATATTCTGAGACTTATTCTTGTCATTTATTAAAATGATTATTAAGAGTATGTACTGGTCCATCCATGTTGATCCTGATTTCCTAGGAACATAGCTGCTAAAAGAAAATGAACATATAATGCTTCTAGGTTGTTCAGGTAAACCTCATGCCCAAATAACCTTTATTAATGCCATTTGTGAAATGGAAAGGTGTAAGGATTGTTGACATAGCAAAGGCATGGTGCCTAGAATAGCAGCTAGTACTGGTTACAAAGCCCCAATCCTTGAAAAATCAACATTTGTTTTCTGTAATTTTGGATTTTTCCTCTTTATGATTAAGACTGTTATTTTGATTTAAATTCATCTTTAAATAGCTGAATAAGTATCAATTAATTCTTATAACACTGAAAACAAAAGTACATTAAAATAATATAATCAAAACAAAATTTAAATGTTACTTTTCTGAATATATTGCTAAGGAAACAAGTTATTTTAAAAGATCAGAATTATAGACTTATTTCTCTTCTACAGTACTTAAATTTTGAAAAAAAAAAAAAAAAACGCTCTTCAAAACCACCGCTAAATATGACTCCTTCTTATATAAAGAAGTTGCATGATTTTATTGGAAGTGACTTTTAAATTTCAATATACAAAACATACATCAAAATTTCAACTTCATTCCACATACAGGGATACTCTCTCAGCCTAAACACACAGGGGAGGGCCTAGGCCTTAACCCAAAGAATATGACAGACTCTGAAGATCCACCTATGGAAGACCTCAACCTCTGGAAAGCAGAAAGGGTATGGGATATGTAGGGTGTTAGGAGGGAGAGGGAACTGGGATTGACATGTAAAACAATCTTTTTTCTAATTTAAATTAAAAACTGAGGAAAAAAACTTCTACTTCTTGTTCCTAGAATACTTTCAGTATTTGAAAATACATATTTAACTTATCACAAATTCAAATAACAACATAAAATAATCACATTCAGAGTATTTAATGATTATAATTATCATAAACATTATTGATGATGAGCTAGGATATTGATGAAGGTACTCGACTAGTCAAGCTGACCCTGTGTGTGTCTCTCCTCTACTCACTTTGCCCCTTCCCTTCCATTTCCTCTCTCCTCTTCTCCCCTCCTCTCCCCTCCCTTTCCTTCCCCTCCCTACCATTCCCTTGACTTTTTTTCTTTTCCCTTGACTCCTCTCCCCTCCTTTTCCCCTTCTTTCCTTGCTTCTATCTTACCTCAACCCTTCTTTCCTTCCCTATCTTCCCTCATCAACTGAAAGTAGAGTTCAAGTCTGCAGAACCTCTGATAAGAACCATTCAGTAACATCCCCTTAACCACCCGCTTCTGCATAGACTCTGTACTCCTATGACCTAACTATACAATAATAGTTTTAAAAAGAATTGAAAAACATACACGGCAAAAATAAAATTTCTTGGTTTAAACTCAATAGTCAAAAGAATCAAGATTTTCCAAGGCTAAAGCATAAGACAATATAAATAACAATTGTATATCAAAAACTGGGCTATTTATTTACAGTTTGGCCATACAAAGAAACAGAAGTGCCGCAGAAACACTATTTGCAGGTAGGTTGCCACTAAAAAAAGCTTAGCTGACACATTTCAGATGTTTAAATGTGGGAGACCTGTAAAACCAACTCAATATTTAATCATATAAATATTTTCCTTCCCTCTTGACTCTTTTATTTGGAAGTAGAATTTCAGTCAGGATAATTTGATAAATTGTGTGTCAGCACTTTTTAAAAAGAGTCCTCTGTTGTTACAAAAGCTGGCAGCTTCCAAACAGGCAGAGTTTCAGAAGAACTGATGTGGACCAAGCAGAAAGAATTCAGACTCCCACTGGCAAACCACCTGCACAAACACACATCCAGCTTCGATTTGGGCTGCTGGCTTTGCAGCCCTCAGTTACTTAAGGCGCTCAGGGGCTCTTGCTCACAGAGGCCTATCTACAGGAATGAAGGAAAGCATGTTATCAGTAGAGCTTGGGTTTCAATCATCAATGCGAGCTTCACTATGGTTTTGACAATGCTTGCTTCCCGCCAGTACAGTCACTCTACCATTTCAACATATCATAAATGTCATTTGATATTTTAGTGTGATTTTGTCTTGGAATTTCCAGTCAGGCATATTCTCAGGCAGAATACAAAAAGATAGAAAAGACCGTGCAGGCATTGTCCCCTTCCAAAGTTGTCATGGCCCCCACCACTCAGTTTGGTCCAGCCTCCTTTGGGACCATTCAGGGTTGTAAGGATGACTGCCACATACAGTGGTTTCTTTAGCCTCAATCGACAACATATATACTATTATTATGAGAGCTGACCTACTGTCTCCAACTCATACTTTAAAGGTCAATAATGTTTTTGATTGTTTTCTTTGAGAATGGAGACTTGAATTATTTTTTTTATTTAAATTAAAAACAAATTTATTTTACATGTCAATCCCAGTACCCCCTCCCTCCCCTCCTCCTTTGCTTCCCACTGGCCCCCTATCCCATCCCCTTTTTGCTCCCCAGGGAGGGTGAGGCCTTCCATAGGGGATCTTCAAAGTATGTCACATCATTTGGAGCAGGGCCTAAACCTCCCCCATGTCTAGGCTGAGAGAGTATCCATCTATGTGGAATGGGCTCCCAAATTCCATTCGTGTACTAGGGATAAATACTGATGCACTACCAGAGGCCCCATAGATTAACCAGACCTCCAAAATGACGTCCTCCTTCAGGGGGGTTCTGGAACAGTCCTATGCTGGTTTCCCAGCTATCAGTCTGGGGGGGGGGGCACATGAGCAAACCTTTGTTCAGATCAGCTGTTTCTGTGGGTTTCTCCAGCCTGGTCTTGACCCCTTTGCTCATCACTCCTCCTCTACAACTGGATTCCAGAATTCAGCTCAGTGTTTAGCTGCGGGTGTCTGTTTCTGCGTCCATCAACTGCTGGATGAAGGCTCTAGAATGGCATATAAGGTAGTCATCAGCCCCTCAACTGATGAATGGATGGAGCGATGGGGAATGTACTGTGTATGTTCATCTTATTTATTATTGAATAAAATACTGTTTGGCCAATGAGACAGCAAGTTAGGCAGGACTAGGAGTCAAAGAGATTTCTGGGAAATGTAGTAGAGAAATGGTAATCTGGGCAGGAAGTGACATAATAAGGAGACTCATATTTAAGCAAGGAAAAACAGGAAATGTCCCTTTTCCCCTCTGCTCTTCATCCAGCGGCGCAATGTGATCCACCAGCAAGAAAGGATGCCAGCCAAAGGCATCCTCTATAAGATAAGTCTTATAAAATATATAGATTTATGATAATTAAGGCTGAGGTAGCAGATGAGAATCCTAGTCATTGGTCAAGCAGCTTTGAACCTAATACAAGTCTCTCTGTGTATTAATTTGGGCCCTAACTCAGCGGGCTGCTGGCGGAGACCGCCCATGTCGAGGTAGGGCTAGGGTGGCTTTGGCGGAAAGATTTATCGTAACACACATGATTTTCTGCACTAGTCCAACTCTCTTTCTAAGGACATCTGTTTTTTTTTCTGGAGGAAGGAGATCAATATAGCTATATAGTTATAATATCAATACAGTTATTCAGTTATTCTATACATTAATCTTCTGTGTGTGTGTGTGTGTGTGTGTGTGTGTGTGTGTGCGCGTGTGTGTTTGTGTGTGTGTGTGTGTGTTGTATGCATGTGAGTGTGTATGCAAGCAATGCCCATACTGCATATTGGGTGTCTCCCTGTATCAACCTCTGCCTTGTTGCCTTAAAACAGGGTCTCTCACTGAACTGGAGCCCCCCACCACTTTGGCTAGGCTGGGTGACAGTAGTTCTGTTGGGATTCACCTAACTCTGTCTACCAATGCTGAAGTAACAGGCACACTCAACTTCTACATTCATGCTGGAGATTTGAACTCAGCACAAGTATTCTTACCCATGACTCATCTTACTACTCTCCCCATTGAGAGTTTTAATGACACCTTGCTTGACTTTACTTTGGATGACCACAAATGGTGGTACATGTCCCTGTAAGAACAAACTTTTCAGACCAATCATGCCAATAGTCAGGAACAAGATTCCTAGGTTTTCTAGAAGTTTTCTCAGGTTTCTAGAAATTTCCCAGGTTTTCAACAGATGTTACCATTAGAATGTTCACATTTTATTCATCATACAATCACATGATTTCAAAAGAAAAGAATGGAGTACTACACTGATGAGAATATTTACCCTAGGGATGAGAAAATGTTCTTTCAAAGTTAAGTGTGTTCTCAGAAAGGAGTCCATTTGTGTGGATACAAAAACCAGTATTTATCACAGTCTTACCTCTCTTTTATAGTTCAAAGTCAAACTGTAGAAGATACAGACTACTGGGTGTGACCATGCATACCAGAGAATCCAATGCTATCAGGGACAGACAGAGACAGGAGGATCAGTGGCTAGCCTCTCCCAGTATTCAGTGAGAAAATCAGGGAATAATAATATACCTGATGTCCTCTTCTGAGGGAATAATAATATACCTGATGTCCTCTTCTGGCTTCTAAGTTGTGCAGAGGTACACATGCCCCCTCCATATACATGTATACATATATCACACATGTGCACAAAAATATGCCACATATCACACATAACTCACTTACAAATCAAGCTGCTGTACTGAAGAAAACAAAATCTAGGGAAGTTAAATTTCTGATAGTTTATGGAAAAAAATAATTTTGAGGTATGATTAGATTCTGGTATACAAGAACAGAGCCTTAGTAAATGCTCTCAGCACATGGCCTTCCATGGCCCCTGGTGCAGGGCTCAGGTGGAGATGTATTATCTAATTGGATCTAAGAGAGATTTATGATTTTAATTTGCTGAGTTTGATGAAAACTTCTCCCTTCTGAATAGTATGATGGGCAGGGAGAACCCTAGTGGCTTCTCTAGTTATCCCACTACTGTGAAACATGAAGCCCATGACAGAGAATGAAAACAGTGAGGATTATGGGAAAATTGCAATGAGACTCATTTAACTGGCATCTTGGGGGCTCTGTCTGGATTTTGATATTGATGAACCAGTCAGTGCCTTTTATCCCCTTTTCCAAGACTCTCAAAAAACTCTTCTATTTGCCTTCTACCCAACTTAGTCCCATGTCAGCAGATAATTTTCCATTAACCTTCAAAGTAATCACAAAAATAAAATTTTCACCAGTGGATTCTCCCTTCCTAATCTAGATCAGCACTGAGGGCCATCTCACCTAATGTAAGATCCTCCTACAGAATCCTCTTGATCAATTTTTGTTCCTTCACAGTCAGCCCCAAAGATGACAAAGGCTTTCCTAGCTCTAACTCAGAATTCTGCAAAGTATCCATCCACCACAGGGGTAAAAGTCAAGAGCACAGGTCATGTTTAAAGGGTCCCCCACAGCATATGCCTGGTGCTGTTGTGACAGAATTCCTCACTAATACTCATTGTTTTCCTTGACAATTCCTCCTCATTTCCCCTACTGCTCCTCACATAGGTGCCAACTCCTGAGTCATTTCATTGCCAGAATATCAATGTCACCTGATATCATCTCTTAATCAGGGTAAAGAGTAAACACACCTGAGCCCAGGTCTATTGCTATTTAGATAAAGACATCCACTACCAAGGCCTAAACATCCTGTAGCATCCAAGCTTAGTCTTATAGGTATAAAGACAGTTTTGAACTCTGACCTTTAGTCAAGATGGAGTGGAGCCATCTTTATGGACCCAGACACTTTCCTCTCATTCATTCCTAAAGGGATGATTTTAGTTTTCTACAGATTCACTCACTTAACTGTCGACACATGTGCCAGCTAAGATTCTTTATTATCCAATACTTCAGTTCACAGCCTTTGTACTACTTGGGGCATTATTTCTGATTTTCCACCCAAACTCTAAGTAGGATATATTTTCACCAGAACTGGAGCAGGTTATTTCCTGTATCAAAGTCTATGAATGTGTCTAAAACCTGGGGCAAAACTAAGAATCACAAGGGGAAGCTCAATGGTGCTGTTAAATTGAACGGGACTATTCTTCCCACAAGTTAGACTCATTCTTGCTTCTGTTGGTTTTGTTTTGCAACTAAGAGCATTTTAATTAGATAAATGCTAATCTAATTAGTCTTCACTAAAATTAAGTAAAGAGTGAATAACATGTTCCAGATGGAAAGAACACTTTGTGAATTATGCATTATGCCTTAAGGTGTACCCTTGTTTAATGTTTTCCATTAAAAGGGGTATATATTATACAACTGAGAAAAATTGACACAGCAGACCATGGAAACCATTTTTACCAGGAAAAGGAAACCAGCCAGGAGTGAAATACATCTCAGTTTAGAAATTTTAAGATTTTTCTAAATAAAGAAATTCCATCACTCTTCTCTGAATAGTGGAGTTTTCTATGGTGTAATGAGAACCATTGGTGGAATTTGAGAGTGATGGTGTTTCCATGGATAATGGAAACTGGGGAATCACTGGGCCATGAAGTACCTCTTAAACTCTTCACTGACTAGATTGTTTACACACACTACATAATTTTATTTTCAAAATACTTTTTCTTAATACGTATTAGAGATATTATTTTGCTGAATAACAAAACGAGGTTCAGAAACAAGGAAGAATTAATAGACAGCCCCACATTTCCAGGTATCAACATCCGAAATCATAAAAAAATATCATTTTCAAGAAATACTTAAAATGTTGGTAGGTGCACAGAGGTTCAGTATTGCCCAAATAACACTTGCTTGGGAAAATTTGTTCTAACATGAATTACAGTGTTTATCCCACACACTTACCATATCAAGTCTACGAACTTGATGTGGGTGAACTCCACATGCTTAACTTTGGAAACCACTGTAGCCTCACTTGACCATAAAAAGTGGCCTTAGTTGTATAGACTTCCAGTACCTCAAAATATAAAATACCTTGAAAAGTACATTGCGGGGGGCATAAAACAAAGAAGACAAAACCACCTTCCCATCTTTGTCAGGATGTGAGAAATCTTAAAAATTTTTTAAAGAACTGCACACAACCTGTGCAAGCCTAGGCCATACCAAATCCCAGCTGGGAGAAAGGAGGTAGGAACACAATCGCATCCCTAACCATGAGGCCATTGGCAATTGTTAACTATGGGCATAGAAGAGTCAGTTTTCTCTGAGAGTATACTCCCAATATGTTAATAAGTATCCAGTGGAAGATCATACATTCAGCAATATTTTGGGTAGCACAACTGGGTGTTGAAAGACATGTTTTAAAAGGAAACAAAATTGAATGGATAGGGAAGTGAGAGATGGATCTGGGAAGTGTTGTGGGAGTGAATATGATCACAACATTGTATAAAACTCAAACTCTCAAAGAACTATTTTTTTTTTAAAAAAAGAAAAAATAAAACAACTAAGCACTGAACTGAACTGGAATCCAGTTGCAGAGAAGAACGAGTGATGGGCAAACTGGTGAAACCCACAGAAACATCTGACGTGAACAACAGGGAGCTCTTGGTCCCCAGACTGATAGATGGGATACCAGCATGGAACTGATCCAGACCCCAGGAATGTGAGTTTCAGTGAGGAGACCTTGGAAATCTACAGGACCTCCTGTAATAGTTCAGTACTTATCCCTAGCATAGGTGTGGACTTTGGGAGCCCAATCCACAGAGGGATACTCACTCAGCCAAGACACACGGGGTGGGCCTAGGCCCTATCCCAAAGGATATGATAGATTCTGATGACCCACTTACAGAAGGCCTCACCATCCAGGTGGAGCAGAAAGGATATGTGATAGGTAGGGTATTAGTTGTGGGGGGAGGGGAGGTGGGGTGGGAGAGGGAACTGGGATTGACATGTAAAACAATCTTGTTTCTAATTCAAATTTTAAAAATTGAAGATATTAAGTAATTAGTAATACTTTAAGTTAGTGTCTTTAAACTTAAAGATAAGGATGCTATTAAAACTTTAATATAAAGTAAACATGTACCCATAAGAAATGTATCCTCTAATTGTATGGAGATAGCAGGTCTTTAAAGCATTACATGTCACTCTCTTCAGTGGAAGAGAGAAAAATACTTTAAGTCAATGGCCTGGAGGCACAAATTAAACAAAGCAGGTGTGGTGGTTTGAAAGAAAATAGGGAGTTAACTATCAGGAGGTGCGGCCTTATAGGAGTAGGTGTGGTCTTGTTGGAGGAAGTATGTCAGTGGGGGTGGGTTTTGAGGTTTCAGATGCTCAAGCCAGGCCCAGTGTGACAGACTCCCTGTTGTCAGTGTACCAAGATGTAGAACTCTCAGCTGCCTTTACAGCACCACATCTGCCAGTGTGACACCATGCTTCTTGCCATGATGATAATGGACTAAACGTCTAAAACTGTAAGCCAGCCCCAATTAAATGTTTTCCTTTATAAGAGTTGCAATGGTCATTGTGTCTCTTCACAGAAATAGAAACCCTAAATAAGACAACAGGTATAACTTTCAGAACCCAAAATGTGAAATTAGAGTTTCTGCAAACTAGTTCACTATCAAGACCAAGCAGAGTCACTTAACTTCAAGAGCACAGTGAAGACTCCTGGGGATGCCTCTTGGTTGATCATGTACCTCTCTGTTGTGCATGAAGCCTTGAATTAAACCCAGCACCACATATACAGGAGTAATGGTACATGGCTGTGATCCCAGCACACCAGAGGTAGAGGCAGGAGGATCATGAATTTAATATTATCCCTGAGCATACTGTGATTTTGTGGCCAATCTAGGCTATATAAGACTACATAAAACACTGTCTTGAAAGAATAGAATTCTGTGAAATGGGAAGAGTTGGAAAAAATCTTAGCCTCCCCCACGCCAAGCAGAATTCACAGATAACCATCCAGGTCACCAGCAAAACTGTATCAATGTCTGCAGTTTTGATCATAGAGCCTCAGTTGTTAGTGCAAAGGTAAAGCTTCTGGGGATGTTTGGAACTTGGTCTCAATCTGGTCAGAAGTCAGTAGAGGGACAGACCCACTCCTTCAGTACCAGCTAACTATGCAGATGAAATTGTCCATTGTCACCACTTTAGCATTCAGGGCTGCTCACTGGCTTTGGAATTCTGGAGGCTCAGTTAGATGCTTGCACAGTCAGCCCAGGCCTCCAAACATGGCAGTCAGAGGGCTTGGGATTTTCCTGCTGCAGGGTTTGGAAGAAATTCCTGTCAGAAACAGCATCTCCAAGGCCACATTAGGGAGAATAAACAAACCTTGGGAGTCTGGAGCAAGCTTTGTCACCTCTCACTGCTTTGCACTTACCTCCAGCAGTGCAGCCATAGGTGGTCCATGAATGGACTCTAGTCCTCTCTCAGTAGGCCTTGGAACAACCCCCAACTGGAGACAAAACAGGAAAAATGGTAAATATACAAGTGGAAGTGTTATGAGAACTTGCTTCCTTTCTGTGAGTCCAGTTTTCTGAAATCAATGCAGAAAGTTCATGACAAGTGTCCATGCTTTGCTTTGCTGTAGCATGTCAGTTCTATCCGTACTTTCCATGCAATATTCATATCCACAATATGAAACTCACTTGTGTGTTTCCCATTACTTGGGAAAAGACACTATAATTTTATTTATTTATTTATTTTGGTTTTTCAAGACAGAATTTCTCTATGTAGCTTTGGAGCCTATCCTGGCACTCGATCTAGAGACCAGACTGGCCTCGAACTCACAGAGATCCACCTGCCTCTGCCTCCCGAGTGCTGGGATTAAAGGCATGTGCCACCAATGCCCAGCTGACACTGTAATTTTATCTCTGACCAGCAAACGCTGTTTCTAGTATCAATAAGAATGTGTTTGTTGATGAGTGACATTGTCTCCTACACAGTTGAGATCACCTCCAGTGTCTGTAGAACAATCAGTTTGTTCTTTGATGAAGATCTTGTAAAAAATATTGAAGTACATAGCTTATGCAAAATAATATGCATATTTGTGAATATGTATGAAAGACATGTTTGTGGAAAGGAACACTCTCCTCAAATGGTTTCATTTTTTAAATTAACTAATTAACTGAATGTGTATGTATGTGTGCCTATGCTTGGGGATATGCATGTGAGTGAAGTGCCCATAGATGCCAAAAGAGGGCATTGGTAGGATCCTATAGAGCTGGAGTTGCAGGTAGTTGTAACCTACCCAGCATGATGCTGGGTACCAAATTCGGGCCCTTTGCAAGAGCAGCATGTGCTGTTAATGGATAACCCTATCTCTACAGTCCCTGTACTTGGAAATATTTCTATTCATATTTGAACTCCTGGTCTTCAGTGAAGGTATGATGCTGCCCCAGAAATGTGAGGTCTTGAAGCTAGGAGGCTTGGAAGCATATGGAAAGGTTTACTGGATGACTCTGCCCGTTGCCCCTGGTCTTTTCCATCTGTGTTTCTACTTCAGCTCTTGGCAGCCCTTCTGAAAGACAAGTGCTGAGTCTTGTCAAACAAATTTTTATTATGCTGTATTGACCACGTTTAGAACATTCTCACTAAACTTTTGTTACTGGTTTTCCTTCTTTTGTAACATTTAACCTTCAGGATGTGCTTAAACTTCAGTCAATTTGATTCTACATAGGTAAAGCCTGAATAAGACCACACTGATTGAGTAAAGTTCTGTGTTCTTTGTGTCTGTGTGTCTGTACATGTGTCTGTGAGTGTGTGTGTGCGTGTGCGTGCACAAATGTACATATAGCCATTCATGTGAGGCTAGAGATTGCTCTTTGATGTCTTCCTCCACGATTCTCCTCCTTGATTCATGAGACAGGGTCCCTCACTGACCTTGCTGCTCACTGCCCTGAGTTTACTGCCTTGGCCTCACTGTCCTTCTGTCTTCAACCTCCCAGCTCATGGATTATAAGCACACCCCATCACACCTGGGCTTTTTATGTTGGTGCTGGGGATCTGAACTCACATTTGAATGTTCATGGAGCAAGCACTTTACCCACTGAACCCATCTCTAGTCCCTGCTTCCAACCAATTTCTTATGTGTTTAGTGATCAAGATGCCAATGGAAACAGCTTGTCCTCTCTATCTTAAATATCTAATATAAAATAAGGAATCCGTGCAATTCAAACACATTCTTTGTGTTTTCTAGAAACTTTTATCAACATCACATGTCAGCTTGCCAAGCTGCACCTGTGTGATGTGCACATGAAAGTGTGGAGAGGAAATGAGAGGGGCAAGACAATCACATCACCACTGACTGTGGAGCACAGCAACCAGGCTGCCATAGTTACCATCAAGTTCAGTTCCTAGATGGGATTTAACTAAAGGTTACTGAAAACAGATCAAGTTGTGTGCAGGTGTGGTATATATTTGGCATTTAGAGAGCAATTTTAGAATAAATTTTACCAACCCGCTAGTGATATTTTTCCTAAAATTGATATCCTGCCTACTTACACATTTTTAATAAATGTTAGCTGTTTGGGGTTACAAAAACTTTCTAAAATGGCTTCAGTTGCCTGCTTATAGCACTGATTACATTTTCCTATTCAAATGTATTGAACTTTGTGCATTCAACCTATAATAGTTTTTAGTTCTCAACATTTCATTTCTTTTAAAAATACTTCTTTATTACTGTATCCTTTAAATTATGATTGCAGAACTGGACTCAGAATGGGATTTATTTAAAATTGCTGTCAAAATTCAGTATATTATTGTGCCAACATTTTTGAAAGAGCACCATATTTGGCTGCAAAATTCAGAATTGTCTCTCACTCTCTTTTGCCTGAGAAAAATTTGCATTTCATGTGTCAAACCACTAGAAATTTGGTGTCATGACTATGAGACAGGCTTGCTGGGCTGTTCTCACCTCCCAAGCCTCCTCATCTTTATTTTTGCCCAGAGCCACCACTGTGGATACAATAAGATTCACTGCATAATACAATTTAAAATGAAAAAGGTACCTGAAGGCATGGCTAGGTCAGTCAAGTATTTACTTTGTAAGCAGGATGATTTGAGTTTAATCCCAAAAATATAAGCAAAGAATGTCAGATATGATGGCACACTCATAATTCTGGTGCTGATGAGGTGAGCATAGGAGAATCCTTGGGGCTCAGTGGCTGGCCAGCCTTGCCTACCTGGAAAGCTTTTGGCCAATGGGAAACCCTTTTTCAAAGGAGGCAGATGGTCTTCCTAAGAATGACAAGTGAGGTAGCCCTCCAGCCTGCACACATACACACATATACATGCACTAGCACATGCATGAACTTACACACATGTAGAGCAATGAAGATGGTGTATTCAAAACAGATGCATACTGTCACATGGTTATACCTCATAAAACCACTGACCAAAGAGCTGACACATTAGCTAACAGAGAAGCCTTCTTTCCATTGCAGATTCCACAGCTCTCGTAGCCTTTTGGCATTCAGTGGCATTCACTGTGACATCTGCTCAGAGGGTGTTAGTTCCATTCTCCCTTGTGTCAAAGGCTATATCACTTCTGTATTTGAGCTCAACCATTTTAAAAGCTGTGACAGCATAAATGTGGCTTGTTATGGAATGCATGCCTTTCTTCCTTCTTTGACAGGAAACTGTAATGCTGAGGAACCTCTACTTAAACCAGGGAGAAGCTACCTGTAGTGCCTGACTTCCAGGTCCCTCTTTCTAGAACAGCCCCGCATTTCCATCTGCAGTCACTCTCCATAGACACAGGGTTTCACTTCCAGTTCGGACTGACCCAGGGGCTGGCAGCCAGGCTGGCCTCAAATTCATGATACTCCTGCCTCTCGGGAAACCCATGGAGCCTTGAGGCCCTGGTGAAAATTAAGGAGCAAGAACTTAAATCAGCTGTCCAGTATATTCTGTAGCTTTTGAGGACACTGCCACTATAACTGACACCTCAAGGAACAATTAAGATCTTTCTGACATGCCCTGTCCTGTCAGACCCCAAATTGCTATTCCGATTTCTCAAGGTCTCTTATTCTGTCCTTAATATCACACTTTTCAGTTTCTTTCCATGGGTTTATTTTCTTCTAGTGTTGCCATTTTTCTTGGTTCTCTCCAAATAGCTTCACAACCTTCCTCCATTCATACGACCCCTTAACTATATTGCAGGCATAGAAATATCATCATCAGAAATCTTATGTGGATCTTATGTGTTCCCACAGAAGCATGTGGTAAATGCTTCATTGCCAAATCCAGATGTTGTTGGGAGTTATGGGTAACATGAAGAGGTGGGGCCTAGTGGGAGGAGGTCATCTGGTCATCAGGTTTGTGCATCATCAGAGGGAACAGTAGGACCAAGTCGTCCTCTCACTCTACACATGGCCAGGTGGTAAGGGTATTTTTTTTCTCCAGCATGCATCCTACTACTTGGCACAGGCTTACAAGCATCAGTCAAAGACCCATAGCTAAATAAACCTCCAAATCTAGGAGCCAAATAAACCTTTGCTCTTTGTAAGTTAATTATATCAGGAATCTGTTATAGTCATGGAAAAATGACTAACAAAACTACTTTTCATAATTAAGAATATGTTTGGCTAGTGATTGATATGGCTGAGGGTGAAGTTATTTGTTTTTCTCTGCCAATTTAATAAGTCTGAAAATTTTTAGGTTGTTAGGGTGACTCTTATTATAAGACCACAACATATTATAACTATAAGACCTAAGAACATACTGACACCAAGAACATATTTGACCTATAGGACCTTGATTATGAAAGCAAAATGGGGCCAGCATTCATTGGGAGAATGTGTTGGTGAAATTTAGTGGGGTAATTAAGATGTAGCCAAGAATTGTGGGCTTGGTCACATCTGTCTGTAATCCCAGGACTTGGGAGGTGAAGGTTAGAGGAACAGGACTTTAAGGGGAGCCTAAAGGAAGCCAGGAAACAAAAAAAAAGTAAAGAAGAGAAAACAAAAACAAAGAAATATGAAAGAAAAGGTGTTGAAATGGAAGAAAGGTAGGCTCTTAAACAGGGTATTTCCAAGTGCCACCAAAAGTGAACTGCCAAAAAGGATTGTAGAAATCACTTGATGAGCTAAATGAAGTTGTCTTATACATGTCCTTCCAGATTACATTTTTTACTTGCAGCAAAAATTTTGAAGACGTCTTTACCAGAAAATAGTGAAGAAGTCAGCCTCATTCCAAAACTTACCCAGATACCCACTGAGAACAGTGTGGTGGCCCACACTGCAACATAGCACCATGAGAGCAGAGGCTTCAAGTCCAAGGCCAGACTGAGCTACATGAGATAATGGCTCACTCCTCTCTGGTCTGCAAGCCCCGAATCCACTGCATCTGGAACAGATCTATGAATTTTAAAGATGAAAAAGAGAAAGAAAGAGTGCTAACACACCAAGGCTGTGTTACATTGGCAAAGAGCTAGGGAAAATCAAGCAATTTCTTCCAAACTCATGAAGGACTGAATATGCCAAAGGCAGAAAGAAGCCTGGCCAGTCTCATCCCTTTCTTGTTTTCCATTGACATTCATGGTCCCCACTTCAGATTCATAGTACCAATGTGTAAGAAACCATGGAGGGGATTCTGGTGGATATGTCTGTGAAGGAGGTACTTTCGAGGTTGAAATGTTCTCATGATGCTTAATGTTTACCATTGCCTAGGTCTGTGCAAGGGTCTCTGATGGTGTGTCACTTCTGAGCGTTCTATGTTTCTACAAAACTGCTCAAACAGAACAGGAAAGCAGTGTGAGATTTTTTTTATGTCTAAAACTTTGTGATGGTTTTCAGAACATTCTAGAATACATTCCCTTCTCTGCACTGTGGTCAGAACCCTGTAGGAGTCTATCATCTCAGTGGGTAACCTGCTTCTCTGGCTCTCTCCTTTTAATGCTGGTCCATGTCTCTAGTAGAGCATTAATGGTATCCTGTGTTAGACACTATTTTGGCTCTTGTAATTTTTTCAATTTTTTTTTTCAATTTTGTTTATCTGCTTTCTTCTTAATACTTAAACCATCAAATAGTTTCTCATCAGAAGGACATTCAGTTTTAAGCTGGACACTGACATACTATCTACAATATACCCATCTTAGTGACTTTTCAATTATTTCCATTTTTTTCAGACAAAGCCCTCGAAAATGTCAGAACTTACACTATTGATTCTTGAATCTACTCTGTTATTCTGTGCCTTCAGCTCAGAGTTTAAAACCATTGATCATGGAATCTACTTATGTGTCTTATCATCAAACACCAAATATCTAAGCTCTGCCTACAACACATCAGGCATTTAAGAAATGTTCATAAAGAATGAACTATCACAATAAGTATAGTGGAGTAATATGTCTTGATTCTTCTTGCGAGAAACAAGTGACATTTCTTATGGAGGGAAGATTGGCTCAGCAATTGCACTTAAAGCAACTTTTTCATTAATTCTGGTGTTACTGTCTGTTCTAGAAGTCAACTCGACACACCCAGGAAAAAGGAAATCCAATAGAGGAGTTCCCTCCATCAGATTGGCCTGTGGGCATTTCAGTGGGGCATTTTCTTAATTTAATGATTAATATAGGAAGGCCAACCAAGCCCACTGTGGGTGATGCCAACTGTGGTTAAGTGGGACTGGGGTAGGTGAACAGGGAATGTTGAGCAAGCCCTTAAGCAACATTCCTCCATGTTACTTGCTTCAGTTCCTGCTTTTATGTTCCTGCCTGAGTTCCTGACCTTACTTCCCTCAAGGATGAGCTGTAACCTGTAATCAAAACAAACCCTTTCCTCCCCTAGTTACTAATGGTCTATGATTTATTACAGCAATAGAAAGCAAACTAAGACTGTCTGGGGACCTCAGGTAATAATATAAACTACCCAAAATTCAGTTTCTTTATGGATGTAAAAGAAATATTAAGTCTGTGTTGCAGAGGTAGATAATTACAAAAATCATTGTATCTCAGAGTGAACTGAAGGGAGCAATTCCTGGGTAAAACCAACATACACATTCTTATGTAACATGTAACAGGTGCTGTGAACAAAACAACCACCTCTTCCCTAGTGAAAACAGGTTGGTCTTCTGTTTTATTACAGAGTTGCAGTGTGCATGTGCGAAGTACCACTTAGTAAACTGTCAGGTCAGGAATTGCCAAATAACCTTTTCCTGTGCACATAGGATAATTCTTCTGGAAGAAAGAATAAATAGCTTTAACTGAAGAAAATTCCTCAAACTCATAGACACAAAAGACTATTGGAATCAATGAGTCTATAGCACACTCTCATAGACTCTTGCCTTAATCCCTGGGATCGAGTTGCCCCTGTCACAAGCTGCTGACAGTCCATTAGGAGTGTGATCTTCCTGTGACAATCTCTCTCACCTTTCCAGCTTGAGATGTCAGGAAACTGTTAAATTTTCAGCCAGAAGTTTTCCCCTAATAAATTGTGCTAAAATCTCATATGCAATGAGGTACTAGCTGACTTGAGGTAACAGAATATTTAACTTTAAAAATACTAACAATGAAATGGTATTGTTTCCACTTAATGCATGCTGTGCTCATTCATGAAGCACCTGAATTAATCACCACACAACTCTCATGTACTGAGTAGTATTACAATGTTCCCTTTAAGTGGCCCCAAAACAGCAATGACTTGGAAAGTTTATATAAGTTATGCTTACTCTAGCCAGTGTCAATATCTGAATTTGAGGCAGATCTGATGTGCCCACCTATAGCCACAGCTCTAGGAATGCAAGCCAGAAGGATGGAAATGTGTTCAGTAACAGTGTGGTGTATATAGAGAGAATCTGTCTCAAGCAGAGAGTCCTGGGTTTGAATGGAGGATTTTTTTTTACCAGTTTTACATCTTGACTTTATTAATTTTATCCTGAATTTACTTGCTGTTAAGTTCATTAAGGATTTTTATTATTGTCATTGTTTTGTTTAAATATTAATTTTTAAGTATGTGCATTTTGTCTGTGTAGGCAAATGTGAATGCACGTGCCTGCAGAGGCCAGAAGAGGGTGCCAGATCCTCTGGAACTGGAGTTAAGTTGGAGTTTAGTTGGAACTGGAGTAAGCTGCCTTGTTGTGCTGGGAACAAATGAATGGATATAGAAATATGGAATATAATATAGCTATAAAGAAAATGAAATCATGGGACTTGCTGGTAAATGAATGGATTTGGAAAGAGACTTCTAGAATAAAACCCCAGCAAATGCTGGCATTCATGGGACCTTGCAGGTATAGACTGCACTGGCCTTTTCTCAGCTGTCATTGTTCCTCTTCCTGCCATGCCAGGACTCCCAGCCTTCAGCCTGATAGACTTCTCCTGTAGACCATGCTTAATTGATGCTTCCTCCAGAAGGTCCTTCTAGATCACCCTTTCCTTCACAGCACAAACTTTCCCAGCCCAGCAGACTGAGATTGAGCATGGGATATTGGAGCTCTTCACCATTTCACCCCTATCATTTAAACAGTCAGGCTCACTACAGCAGGTTCTCATGGAGACACATTATAAGCACAAAGGAACACAGAGCTGGGTGTGGTGTGCCTTGCTTGCTGTAACTTGACCCCTTCTTACTTTGCTAATTGGTGACATTTTATGACCATGCTTTTCAAATGAGTTTTGAAAAATGTCAACAATCCTGAGTTGGTGCTCTATGAGAATATCATGTAACTGGGACCATTATGGGCAGTGTGCCAAGTAGAAAACAGCTTTTCATGTGTTCTACTTTCTGGCAATCTAAGTCTCATTTTACTTTTAAGTAGTTAACTGAAACATGAACTTTAAAAAAATCTACATCTTCATGCATGCAATCCATGCATACCACAAATGATTGATTGATAACATATAATACACCTTAAAATCAAGTTCATCCTCTGCTCTTCCTTATCCTCTCATATTTACCTTAAAGAGGTTAATATGGGTGAATTTGGGCAGTCTGTGCAGTGACTGGTAAAGGACATTCGAAAAATAATAACATCCCACAATTCAAAATTAGATCTGTAAGACTGGCTCTTCCATCTTCATATACATTTGATATGTGACAATCACAGAGAAGGAAAAAAGTGATGGAAAAATTAAGGGATCGGTCCAAACTGCCACACCAGTGATGGAGAAAAACCATGCCAGAGAGGTTTCAGAAGGACCACATCAGTGATGATGGAAAGGAGAAGGACCACATGAGTGTTGGAGAAGTAATGTAGAAAAAGCAACTAGAGTTGATGATGAAGCCTTAGCTCATGTTCTTTCCACTGGAGAACAATAACCTTCCCCAAACATCTTGCTACGTCTACCAATAGCCTCCCCTAAGGTGGAAGAGAGGACTACAATGCTCATTTTAGAAACTGCCCAGAACTGTGCCAAAGCCTATGGACAACCCAAACTGCTGTGCCTGAAGACAGTCTGAGCCACTTCCTTCAAAATTCTTATTTTGCCTTTTCATAAAAATTGAAATAATGTGCCTTATTATTTACTTTATTATTTTAATTTTTCATTTCATTTACATCGCTGTCATGCTAGAAACAAAACCCAGAACCTCTGCACATGCTAGTAGAGAAATCTGGCAAAATGCTTATAGAACTAAGCATCCATCTGCTCCTGTGTCTACTCATGTTTTCCCAAGTCTGCCTTGAGCAGAGTGCCTGAAACCACACACACACACACACACACACACACACACACACACACACACACACACACTGAATTTTTGTACCCACCTCAAGAAACTCCCAATTTTTATGAAGTCGTGCTCTCCATGAACAAGACAACCAGGATACCCATCTCTGCCTAATTTATGAGCTCCTCATGCTGCAGTGGCCCTGAGAACTGCCTAGGCTTTTTTAATGAATTCCTGAATAATGTAGATTTTCTGACTGAAGACTTCTTTCTCTTAGAAAATTAATTTCCTAGACAGTTTTATATAGGCATTCTGAAGTTATATCTTGAGTACTTTGTTTTATTCTGATGGTTACCACTTAAATATAGAATGATTATAAGGAGTGAACTGGCTATAAGCAATCTTAGCACTTTTATCTTCCTGTACATGTGTCTAAGTGGCAGCAGGGATTATAGAGCTGGACGTGGACCCCGGGAATGAACTGCTGTTATTCCAGCATGCTTTGTGCAATGATGTCCTGTGATTCTGGCTCAAGAGTAAGTTCACGGTTCACAGTTTAATTACTGCATTAATCACCACAGTGAAAAAAAGTTGGGTGTAAATAATATGCTTGTTCTTTGTAAGGTGGCATTCTCTTTCTTATAAACCTCTGACCTCCTGTGGATGCTTCAAACAAAATTACCATTATTTAAATTTCTGTATGCTGTTAATGGGCAGATACACAGGATAGTTTAAGTTACATTTAAGCACAATCATCAGCTTAGAAAATGAGCATTCTGAATAAAATTACTATTGATATTATAATTTTACTGTATTTTAATGGTGCAAACATAATCTTTCACTTACAGTTGAATGCTCTTGGAAAGATCTATTCCGAATCTGGAGCATAGCTCAGCTGAAGACCACTTAACCAAGATCAGACAACCTTGGGTCTATTCCCAGCAACCTCTACTCAAAAAAAGAGGAATTCTAGCTGAATTTATGAGCAACTACTGGACTCATGTAAATTGAGAAGAAATGATAGAACAACTGGGGCTGAAGAGATGCTCATCGGTTAATTGGCCATGCTCCTCTCCTATAGGACCCCAGTTTAGTTCTTAGAGCCAACATACAGCCTTACAAATGCCTGTAACTCTAGATCCAGTGGATTTGATATCCTCCAATAGTGTCCTAGGGTACCTGTCCATGAGGAGCACACACACACACACACACACACACACACACACACACACACACACACATGCACACACACACACATGCACACATGCACACACACACATGCACACACAGAGAGAAAGAATTTTTCAAAAGCTTTAAATTAAATAGTAATAAATTTACAGATGGCTCCTATAGAGTTACAAAGGCATAAGAATTCACAAACAGACTTTAGGGGTGTCAGTCTGGTTGGTCTTGATACCTACAGGTGTTACCTCCAATAGTTCACACCCTCTGAGGTAGATTCGAGCTCCTATCACTCAAATAACCCCACTGTGGTCAAGGAATCATTTCCTGAGGTCACGAATTATGATACCACACAGATGTCCTCAGCTCAGAGATCCCCTCAGAGATCATGGAGACTGCAGAAAATTGCCCCTCAGTTTTCATGTCTCCTTGTAGGGACAGACTGTTTAGAACAAGAGTCCATGGTGAGGAGATATGGACCCCATGCCATTCAGCTCTTCCTGTGAACAGTCTGCCAGACCCAGGATCCCATCTTCTCACAGATTTCCTCCAGGCTTTGCTGGGGTACCCCATAAATCCCAGCATCTTTTACAGAGCCTGTTCCTTCTCTATTCTCCCATAGGTGTCGATCTAAACACACTTCTTAATCAATTCCAGACTCACAGATTCCATCACAAAGTTCTGGGAAGTTCAGTCTATGATAGTGTTCATTTCCTTCTGTGTGAAACAAGGTTAATTTTCTGGAATGAAAATGAAGAGTTGAAAATATTTATGAAGGGGAAACGCCATTCAAAGTTTAAATTGTGGTTAAATTTATTACTCATTTTATCCAGGTATTTCCCTAAACCAAGAGGTCTCATCAGCCCTAACTCACTTAATAGAATTCCAATAATTATGCTAAAGAAAACATGTAAAGCCACTTTCCTCCCTTGTCTGGGAAAGACACTTCTCTTCCAAGTTTGCTGGCCAGAATGAAGCTCTAATGTCCTCCGGGTGTGTATGGTCCAGTGTTTCTCCTTCTAATGAGTTTGTTCTCCAAACACAGGAGTGTTTGTTTTGTATCATTTGATGGTGCAGAGGACAGCTCTTGCCGCAGGCTGCTTGACCAAGTTTCAGGACTGTGGAGTTTGGACTCAGTGGTACAGCCCTGCAGTGTGTGACCTGTGAAAGGCTATTACCCTGTGCTTTATAAAATAAGCTGTCTGAAATACAGCCCCAGTGTCCTTAGAGAGATATGGTTGTCTGCCATGACACCAGGTCAGTGTTTCAGAGATGATTCTGCCTGCTGTTCCTGATGCCCTCTGTCCTCTGATGGACACATATCTAAATGCATTCCTTTTCTTGCCTACAGTCTCACAACTTTAAAAATACATGGTGCAGATCTTCCACTGATACTCAGAGGTCATCCTAGCTCCCCTTCTGTGAATGACTGTGCGTTCACTGAAGTGGTTAACCAAAGAAATCTAGTGCTCTTAGTTATGTCTGTTTGCTACTGCTTAATGAGGAAATGGAAACAAATAAATGGAAAGGAATATCTCTGAAACCTCAATTAATATAAAGTGAATCACTTAAATCTTGGATATTTTTACTGGAAATAAATCCTGGCTCTTAAGAGAATCTTTAAAAATGTTTGTATAGCAAGTAGGCAAAGCAATTCCACACAGCAGCCTTGTCAGTCAGTTGCTCCCAGCAGGGAGTGAAGGTCTCAAGGGGCAGTGAGGTACAACTCCATGGATGGTCCATCATGCTCTCTATCCAACCTCCTTCTAACTCTCTCTCTCTCTCTCTCTCTCTCTCTCTCTCTCTCTCTCTCTCTCTCTCTCTCTCTCTCTCTCTCTCTCACCCTCTCTCTCACCCTCTCTCTCTCTCTCTCTCTCTCTCTCTCTCTCACACACACACACACACACACAGAGGGGGGGTGACAGAAAGAAATGGAGGGAGAGAGAGAAAATCTGTGACAAGCTGATTTAAGCAATCAGCTGTGCCCAGATATCATGACTTTCAGTACAGCATATAGCATGTTAATATAAAGTTTGTATAAAAGAAAAAAATGGCCCAAATACAGTTGAGATATGTGCCTTTCTCAATACTAAAATATTACATGATAGTCATAGTAATCAGAACAATGTGACATCAAGACAAACGTGACAACATGGAAATGATTAATTAATAATAGAAATTATTATTATTATTAGCCTCTATCATGAGATAGAGGCTAAAGGATGGATTGTATAGTAAGTGCTCTGTGAAATTTCACAGAGGTGCTCATTTCCAACAAATAACAATGAGATAAAATCAGGACTTTCATAGCAAATGCAAAAACTTCATACACCCACCTGGCAATGCAGGAGATCATCTGTAACAGGAAAAGGTTTCATACATAGAACCTAAAAGTTATATCCTTAGGAATGATTAATTTGACTGCAAAAATTAAAATTATTTTAAAATTTAATTTTTTAAATTTAATTTGAAAAATAAAATTAATTGTGTCTTGTTGATTGTGTTCTTTGCCTTACAGAAGCTTCTCAGTTTCAGGAGGTCCCATTTATTAATTGTTGATCTCAATGTCTGTGCTATAGGTGTTATGTTCAGAAAGCTTGGGTACTTTCCAGTTTCTCTTCTAAGAGGTTCAGTGTGGCTGGATTTAAGTTTTGTGCATAGAGATAAATATGGATCTATCTACAATCTTCGGCATGCCAGCATCCAGGTATGCCAACACCATTTGTTGAAGATGCTTTCTTTTTTCCATTGTATAATTTTAGCTTCTTTGTCAAAAAGCAGATGTTTGTAGGTGTGTGGGTTAATATCAGGGTTTTCAATTAGATTCCATTGGTGTATCTGTTTACTTTTGTGCCAGTACTATTTTCAGGACTATAGCTTTATAATAGAACTTGAAGTCAGGGATGGTGATATCTCTGGAAGTTCCTTTATTGTAGAGTTGTTTTGGATATCCTGGGTCTTTTGTTTTTTCCATATGAAGTTGAGTATTATTCTTTCAAGGTCTGTGACGAATTGTGCCAGTATTTTGATGGGGATTGCACTGAATCTGTAGATTGCTTTTGGCAAGATTGCCATTTTTTACTATGTTAATCCTACCTATCCAAGAGCATGGGAGATCTTTCCATTTTCCGGCCCACAGAATGGAAAAAATAACCACCAACCCCACATCTGACAGTGGGCTGATTTCCAAAATATTCAAAGAACTCAAAAAGCTAGTCACCAAACACCAAATAATCCAATTAAAAAGAAGGTACAGAACTAAATAGAGAATTCTCAATAGAAGAATCTAAAATGGATGAAAGACACTTAAGAAAGTGTACAACATCCTTAGCCACCAGGGAAATGCAAATCAAAACAACTCTGAGGTACCATCTTACTCCCATCAGAATGACTAAAATCAGAAACACAAACACTTTATGCTGGAGAGGATTTGGAGAAAGGGGAACACTCCTCCACTGCTGATGGGAGTGCAAACTCATACAGGCACTTTGGAAATCAGTATGGAGATTCCTCAGGAAAATGGGAGTCAGTCTACTACAAGATCCAGCAATTCCACTCTTAGGCATATACCCAAAAGATGCACATTCATACAACAAATACATCTGTTCAGCTATGTTCAGAGCAGCATTATTTGTAATAGTCAAAACTAGAAGCAACCTAGATTCCCCTCAACTGAAGAATGGATGGAGAAAATGTGGTATGTTTACACAATGGAGTACTACTCAGCAGAAAAAAACAATGGAGTCTTGAAATTCACAGGCAAATCAATGGAACTAGAAGAAACCATCTTGAATGAGATAACCCAGTCAGCAAAAGACAAACATTGTACTTACTCATATATGGATTTTAGACATAGAGCAAAGGATCACTAGCCTACAATCAACACCATCAGAGAAGCTAGGAAATAAGGAATACCCTAAGAGAGACATACATGATCCCCCGGAGAAGGGGAAAGGGACAAGATCTCCTGAGCAAATTGGGAGCATAGGGGGAGGAAAGAGGGAGTTAAGAGAAAGAGAAGGGGAGAAGAGGAGAGGAGAGGAGGACATGAGGGAGCAGGAAGATTGAGTGGGGAAAGAATAGAGGAAAGCAAGAAAAAAGATACCATAATAGAGGGAGCCATTATAGGTTTAAAGAGAAATCTGGCACTAGGGAAATGTCCAGAGATCTACAAGAATGATCCCAACTAACAATCTAAGCAATGGTGGAGAAGCTACCTTAAATGTCCTTCCCCAATGATGAAATTGATGACTACCTTATATGTCATCCTAGAGCCTTCACCCAGTAGCTAATGGAAGCAGAAGCAGACACCCACAGCTAAACACTGAGCTGAATTCCTGGATCCAGTTGTAGAGAGGGAGGAGTGATGAGCCAAGGGGTCAAGACCAGGCTGGAGAAACCCACAGAAACAGCTGACCTGAAGCTGTGGGGAGCTCATGGATGCCCCAGACTGGTATCTGGGAAACCAGCATAGGATCGACCCAGACCCCCTGAGCATGGGTGTCAGTTAGGAGGCCTGGGCAATCTATGGAGCCTCTGGTAGTGTATCGGTATTTATCCCTACTATACAAATGGACTTTGGGAGCCCATTCCACATAGAGGGATACTCTCTTAGCCTCGACACATGGGGGAGGGCCCAGTTTCTGCTCCAAAGTGACAGACTTTGAAGATCCCCATGGAAGGCCTCTCCCTCCCTGGGGAATAGAGAAGGGATGGGATAGGGGGATTGGTGGGGGGCAGGGGAAGAGGGGAAGGTGAGGGACCTGGGATTGTCATGTAAAACAAGCTTGTTTCTAATTTAAATAAAAAGGGAAAATTATTGTGTCTTTGCCACATAAGACACTGGAGCAAGAGTGTAAAGATGAGCTCTTGTACTATGAGGAACCAAGAAATAATATTCAGAATTATTATCAATCCTACATATGGAACTTTAGTAAATGGGAAAATGAATTAGCCAAACATCTTTCAAAAGAGAAGTTATTGGAGGGAGTGTGTATAACCTGTTATAGTCATGCCACTGAAGAGTTTCTCATACCCTTATAAGGTGCATCATGAGTTTAGAGTCTGTTCCTCTTTTCCATTTCTAGAGATACATGCAGAAAATTATTATGTATATGTTTACTGTTCTAATTGGTGGTATGAATCTGGGAGAGTGGAACCTAAAAATGAGACAGACCAAAGTCTCATACAATAGACAACTTTACTCAGAGCACTGGACAATTTATACTTTAATGGTAAAGATGAGTCACATGAGTAAGATATACAATCACAATGGCAAGCCACATATGGCAAAACAGGTTTTTCCATGCAGGCATATAAATAAATAACAATAGCCCATTGTAATGAATAGTTTAAAGTCAATTCACTCTTATCCACCACTACACCTGGGAGGGGCACGAAAGCATATTTCAAGAACAATTCCGTGTTTTTGAAGAGACTGAGACAGAAGAATCCTGTCTTGTTTCCTTGGAGTTTTCTCACAAGCACTCAGAATTCCCCTCACAGGACTACAGTCTTGGACTGTGTTCTGACAAGTATCCATGTTTAGAAGATGTTAATAATAATGTATGTAAATTCCATTGTATCAGAAAGATGACGGATTGTCCAGACATCTGTCAAGAAACAATGAGTAAATAAGTTATTCTGAAACCGTCCCAACAAATTCCAAAATAATTCAAGTTCATGTACTGAAAATAATTAATCTTTGAAAACCAAAACTATATGAAACAACATAATCACAAAGCAGAGACAAAGTATTTCTCTCACATATAATTCAAAATTGAGTAAAGTAACCATTCAGTTTTCAGGGAAATAGATTTATAGAGTAAAATTACATAGAATGTAAGACTAGCTCAACATCTAAGACACTGAACTTACAAGAAGGAAAGAATGATGTAGAATTTCAAAGTCATGGTAAGTGTTAAGTTTCATGGTTAGGCCACTTGGAACCTTTGTAATTTTCTGTGTAAATTCTGTGAAATTCCCGATTTGTGTAAAGTATGCTTTATCAAAGTCAGACAAACTTAGTATGTGTTTGATATCTAAGTGATTGGTTTTGCTGATTGTAGACCAATGATAGAGTTGGATCTCTCTGAAGTGTTTTGTAAGGATTTATTTTTTTCTGAAGAAGCTTAATTGTTCACCCAGAGGTTGTGCACTTGGAGGAAGGTCCACATATAGCAAGAGAGACACTTAATAAACTTTGATTTTCACACTGTGACATCTTCCTTCTCATATTATTTCATCTCTCATCTTTCTTCTCTAGATAGTGCTTTGGAAAAATCAATTTAGCTCTTATCTGAGTGAAAAGCCTCCTAGAGGCCGAAACTACAGTGCTTTGAGTTTTTCTCTCAAAGTGTGCCAAAGGTAGTTCTCCAAATCTGGTGGAAGGAGGAAGAGTCTTTGGCTCCCAAACGGTTTCCCAGATGGCTTCCAGAGAGGCATCATGGTCTGTTGCTGGAGGTTTCTGTCATGATACCCTTGAGCCACAAATAAACACAAAAAGACTTATACTAACTATAAAACTGTTGGTGGATGGCTAGAGCTTCTCATTGACTAGCTCTGTCTTAATTATTAACCCATTACTACTAATCTATGTATTTCTGCATGGCCTTATCATACCAGAGAACACCTGGCATGTCCTATCCTCCTGGTCTCTACATGGCGTCCTCACGGTGGCCTTTCTCTACCCACCTTTCCCAGAATTCTCATTGTCTCCTAGTCCTGCCTATCTTCCTGCCTCTATTAGCCACACAGTGTTTTAATTGTCAACAAATAAGAGAAACATATATACAGAAGGACATCCCCCATCAATGGTTATCATCAGTTACCTGAAATACTGACAGTAGAGGAGAAATAATTCTGTGAATAAAAGTAGCATGAGGGACTGAGCAGATTCTGAGTGAGTGAAGTGGTTACTGAAGACCATAGTCAGATGCTCCAGGACCCAAACAAACAGCTGAGCATAGTGGTCCAGGTTTATAAATCTAGCACTGGACAGGTAGAGACAGGATCTCACTGTCCATCCAACCAAGCTTTCTTGGTAGGCTCCAGGCCAGTGAGAAAATATCTCAGAAAACAAGGTGCAGGGCTCCTGAGGAACCACACATGGAGTTGTTCTCTGGCCTCCACATGCACTTGCACACATATCACACCCACACATGCACCTGCACACAAGTAAAAATGAACACATATATTGACAGGAGGATCTTCCTAACAAAAGATCATTGTTACTATATGGTTTTAGCTTTGAAATAATTAAAATACTCTAAATCACATTTTTTATTACATTTTTGTTTCTTTGGGGATTTCTCTATGTGTGTGGGGGGGGGTGTGCATGTAAATGTGCCTTGGTATATATGTAGAGGCCAGAGAACAACTTTGTACAGTCAGTTTTCTCCTTCCCTGTGGGTCCTGGAACGGAAATTCAAGCTATCAGGCTTGGGGCAAGTGGCAATCTCATCAGCTCTACATCTTGATAATTTGGAGGTGGACATTTAATATTACAGTATCTTGCCTAAATAAGTAAGATGCTGAAGCAGATAAAAGCAATCACCCCAGTTGATCTTAGTGCATTCATTGCACTGGCCTGAGGTGCAAACTAATCTTCTGCAAGCTTTCCTCCTCATTTTCTTCTCTGTACGTACAGCGTGACACACAGGCAGATCTATTTCATAGACAAATACTTAGACAAACACTGGCAGGCCAGATTACCTGGAGAACTTCCCAGACAAGCACCCCAAAGTCACCTGATATCTGAAGAGGAATGAGAGAGCATTGATGTCCAGCAGAGTTTAGGATGGATTTGTCACATGATTCACAAGCTAGAAGCTTGCACTCTTCTGTCCAGATGGCCTCTTCCAAAATCACAGCAAAAAATCAAACTATATAGACGCAGTCATAAGGTTAAGACAAGTAAAGAAAACAAACGATGTCATGTCAGTGGGGAAAGAGGAACACTGATTCATTGCTGGTGGGGTTGTAAACTACTAGTACGGCTGCTGTAGAAATCAGGATGGAGGGTGCCCAAAATTCATAACTAGATCTACCGCAAGCTCCAACTCTAGCACTCCTGGGTATATACCCAAAGGACTCCATAGCCTACTACAGAGGTATTTGGTCATCATCCGCATTCACTGCTTCTCTAGTCATAATACCCAGGAAGGGGAACAGCCTAGATCTCCATCAACTGATGCATGTGTCACAAAATGTTACATTTACACAGTAGAAAACCATCCAACTTTAGGAAAAATCAAAATTATAAATTTGCAGGAAAATAGATGGAGTTGGAAATAATCATTCTGAGTGAGGTCACCAAGATCCAGAAAGACACGTGTCACTTTTCCTCACATCTGTGGATGTTATATTTGAATGGTGTGTATGTTTCATTTGGAATACTCACAGAGGTCAGGGAATTAGTAAGGGTCATGTGAGGAGGGCCTTCCAAGGGAGTGGAGAGAGAACACAATGGCATAAAAGATGAAGCAGAATAACAGAACGGGGGTTTTAATGGGTAGGAGAGAGGTCAGAGTAGAGGAGGGAATATGGGGAGGCATAACTAACATTAAAGACCTTTTGATAAAGTCATATGGAGACTTACTTCTGTAGAATATTTCTAAAATTTATACATACACATGTGTAAAAAAGAATTAATGTAGAGTTACTGTATAGCAGGATACTAATATCCCTACTATGTTATGAGACCATCCATAGTCTGTATGGTTAAGATATCTTTATTTAGATAAACACCAGCCAAACGGAAACCAGAGCATGCTAGGGTCAGCAAGGCAAGCAGGCCAGAGAGAAGGTGCTCCCATGTGTCTTGCAGCCCCTTAAAAACCTATTACTCGTCAGTCATCCTGACCTCAGCTTGACCACACCCTGACAGGCATGGTCAGGCACACCTGTAGCCAGCTTCTAGCAGGAGTGACTTACTGTCCCCTACCCTACTAGACACACAGAACAAGAAATTAAAAAACCCAGTGTCAGAACTGGTTAACTCTTCTAGAATTTTTGTCCAGTGAGGTCCCATATATACCAAATATTATAGCCTATTGACAACATTCGTGAAATAAAGGGAAGAGGAAAATGTTATTACAACCTCAATTTTGTTAAAAGTAAACAAAAATTCACTCCATGAGATGAAACCCATACCCAGCATTGTTATCAGAGCCAAGAACCTGTGGTTAGACAATTTATAGGCCTTTTGGGGCAAACTACTATTACTCTGGACATAGTATTAAGCTGACTCCTAATGACATCATTATACACATAAATCAGTGCACCTGTCAGCCCTAATCAGAAAAGCTTCTTGGTAGCAGATGACAATGCAAATACCTAGAAATACTCAGAGTACAGAAAGTAAAATGTTGTAGCCAGCTCTAAATGGAACATCAATATCACACCCCTCCTCCCAAGGCTCAGGGATCATTGCATAAGAGAGGCTGAAAAGGTAGTAAGACCCAGAGATAGTGGATACTTTAAGGAAAGAGTGTTTCTCAGACACAGCAGGGCAGCTGCAAACATGAACTCATGGGAGTTGCAAGAGCATGCATAAGGCCCACACAAGCTTGAGACAGATAAAATCCATGTATGAAAGGGGGAAGGATGGAGATGAAGTCTGACTACTAGCAGAGGAGTGATTGACAGTTGATAGCTACTGAATGAGACAGAGTCTGTTTTCTTTAAAGTTATGGCCCCTCATAGGCTGAACATTTTCCACTGGATCCCAGATATCTCAGAATGTATAGGAAATGTGAATGGGATTTGTTGGGTATAGAAGACACAAAGTTGGATGGGTATGGAAGTCAGGGTGGATCTGGGAGAATAAAAACAAAATGTAATGACTATGTGCCTGTGTGGTAATACCCAATGAGACCCTAACCACATGCAGACTGTTCATCCATGCCTTAGCATGAGCTGTACATTTCAAAATAGAGTCCAGTTAAACACACTTGCAGTGTGATGTTAAGGCTAAAGAAATATTTCATTTAGGCAGATCTTTCTTCATAAATACATCCCCATTTTACTTTATCTCTGACAGTTGTTAAATAAAGTCTGTGCACTGCCTTTAAAGAAGAGCTGCAGTAAAAATAACAGAAGCTCAGATCTTTTAGCTAACTAGTTGACTCCCTTTTCTTCTGTCATTTCAAAGAGAAGCCAGTCAAATATGGGGGTTCTCCCCTATAACATGAGCACGATTCAGCAAAAACTGAAGGGGATCATCAGCACCTCACTCTTTCACTGGATGTAGGCTGACCAGCAAAGACCCAGAAACACAATCAAAGGTGCTTCCCTCAATCTTATGCTGGCTCTGCTGTTCCACTCCTGGCTACATCTTTATGAAACAGGAAAAGGAAGGAAGGTATAAAGGAAGGGACAAAAGAAAGGAAATGAGGGAGAGAGAGTGGAAGCAGAGGGAGGGGGGACATAAGTAACTGAGTCATCAACACTCTGTGCCTCGAGGCCCTATTGGCTTTCAGAGGCCTCTCTAAACTTCTCTAGAAAGTCAGAAGAGTTTTCATTGATAATTCTCCAGCTGCTCACATTCCACTGGAATATCAGCTAGAGACAGTGAATGAGAAGACAATATCAGATGAAGTCCCTGCCTGAGGGGGACACTCTAGCCCATGTATTTTCCCATTTCCCACATTTTTGGTCTTTTGTTTTTGATTCCACCAAGCAGCTTAGATACATCTCAAAAATTTTGTCTAGAACTTTGATGTTTCCGAAATACCCATAAATCACTGCTGGGTGATTCTGTTTTGCGGGTTGTCACATGAACTCTTGTGTGAAGATTCATCCCTGAGCTTGTGCAAATGTAAATGAAACCGAGGACTGAGTCTCCTGACCCTGGTCTCTGTACCCACACCCCAAGGACAGTAACAAGGACAAAGTAGGAAGAAAGGCTGGTCTGGTCCTAAGTAGTTTTGCCCAGCTTCACGCTGGGCCTAGGTCTGCATCTGTCCTCTAACTCCTTTTGAGGGTCATACATACAAAACATGGGAGGTGGTTCTAAGTCTCTGCTGAGAACCCAGCCTACTTTAATTTGGCATCATTTTTCTTAGAAGACATTCTAGTTTAAGGGAACAGAGTTCCCTTTTCATAAATCTCACGTCACAGATAGAGATAAAATAATGAAATGTTCAAGATAATCAAACAAGATGATCTACCTGGGTCATTAGCAACTAGGGAACGGTCCCCATGTCTGCAAGAATAATCTATAAATGAGAAAGTACCAAATAGGATGTGTGTGCCTATGGTATGGAAGAAGATGTGGTATTTTACTTAAACTGCATTTAGTAAGGGATTGACCCTTTAGGTGTGAGACTTGGATGCTGGGCTACATGGAAAATATACACACAGTAGAAGAAATCCAAACACTGGAGAAGCAGTGCCATTGAAATCCAGAGCAGCCAGGAAACCCAGATTGCCACAGATTCCTTCCTGAGCTGGCCACAGTGTATTCAGCAGTTACTGCACACAGCTGATGACCCACCATGGCATCATAGTTCACAAGGTCATGACATCCATCATCCATGTATGTGAAGAGTCATTTCCAGTGAAACTGTGAGAATAAAATTGGATTCTTGTTTGTCTATCTGGCGGGCCATCTTTAAGCTTTAAAACTAATAATCAAACTAGACATCAGAGACTTTCACACGGAATTTCAGAGTTGGACCATCATTGCCTTCCATATATTAACCATGGGCTTCCAAACAAGGACCTCTGTAATAGTTGAATGAAGCTGAATTTTGAAACAGTTATGCACTTATTACCCTGCCTGTGAACTGCTTCAGCCTGCTCCCAACAATAATAAAAGAGGGTATGTTAAATTTTCCTTATACATAGGAGAATTGCATGAGCAATTTATTCATAACAAGCACAGTACCTGTCAAGGGAACAGTAAAGGCTCCAGTGTGGACAGTGGAGGAATGCTGTGTAGAAGTTGTCTTTATTCTTCAGATACTCTTAACGATGCTGACACTGCAAACAGCGGTCAGAGCCAAAGTTTCAGTAGCCTGGGAGGAACAGGAGGTGTTTCCTCTGTTGAGGGGCTCCTGATTTTTTGCATAACTTTGCTATCAGAAATGTTGCTTCAGAAGATACTGATGAAATCATACAATTTTAAACATCTATTTACTTTTATTTTTGGAAATTTTGTACATGCATATAGTGTAATTGAGCAAACCCACCCCTCCTAGCTCCCACCTATGCCTTCTCATACATTCCTCTCTGAGATGCCCATTTTCTTTTTCTTATTTATAACCCACTGAGTCTAAACTAGTGTTATGCATATGTACATGGATGTGGGGAAATGCACTGAGGCTAGGGAAACCCGCCACTATCTACCCATCCTCAAAGAAAAGCTTCTCACACTCCCCCTACAGCCATTAGCTCCTCAGCTAGGGAATGGGCTTCATGAGATCCTCCCTCATTCATGTTGTAATTGTTAACCTGCTTGGTCTTTTAGCTGTCTTGTGCAAGTAAACATAGCTTCTGTGAGTTCAAAAGTACCACAGCCATGTCAGAGGCTCTTCTTCTATGTTCCCAGAGCCATAAGGGGTGTTGCTATAGATACTTATTTGCTGCCCTCTCTTTCATTCTTTCTCCTCTCTCATTCTCTCTCATCTCCTTTTCTCTCCCTCTCTGTCCATCCCTCTCATTCTTCCTCCCTATTTCTCTTACATTTTTTCCCTCTCTCTTTCACTCCTCTCCCTCTCAGTTGCTTATTCTCAACACTTTGAATGGTTCTGAGTCTCTGTAGTTACCAGTACTCCCTTCAATAAGGGGTTTCTCTGACTAAAATTTAGAGGAGCATCAATCTGTGGGTATAAACATAAATATTTTGAGAACTATTTAGAAAAATAAAGTCAGTAGGTCCTTAGGGTTTCTAACAACTCCATACATAGGTTTTGAATTATTTACCTAACCAGGTGTTATTTCCTTCTGTGGATTAGACCTCAAATCAAATCAAGAGCTCAGTGGTTAACCCATAAACAGTCATACTACTATTACACCAATGAACATATCTTTCCAGATAGGTTGATATTGTATCAAGAAGGGTACAATGATAGCTAAAACTATTGGTATTTTTCTCCCTCACCTGCCTACATAGCACTTTCCAGCACCATGAAAGCTATCCAGCAAGGAAAGCATTTCCTGGTCAGTCCAGGACTGGTTTCTCTGTGTTCTGTCACTTTAGTGTGTGATGTCTTCAGAAAAAGAGTCTAACCATCTACTTACATTGGGCAGCAAATATCAATGATCATAACCTATTTTGTTTTGAGTGGTTCTAGGATTCCTGACCAATTAATAAGAAAATATCTCTGGTCTGGCACTGAAATTTTCTTGTAATAACCAATGTCTTCTAAGACTAACACTGTTCACCCAGGCAGGTACGTCTTCATATATCCATACCTAGAAGCACAAATATTCAAGAAGGTAGAGGAATGGTGGGGATGAGGAGAACAAGGAGCAGGGGAAATCCTAGCCACACAAATGCTCATAAACAAGCTATTTGGAAACCTGTAATCCTAAAACCCAACAAAAATGCAATAGAAGAAGACAGTAGAACAGATGTGAGATGAAAGAACAGGAAGAAGACATGCTGGGAATTAAAGGTTTGAGCTGGGATGAGGGTGGGATGAGGAATGAAAAATTATGAGGTAGGTTAGCCAAAACCACAATTGCACAATGTTTAATGATTAGTTATGCCTCAGTTTTATTAGATATAAATACATTATAAAACAAACAGTAAAGTGCCTAGAACATCTTGCTGCTTTGTGGATGCTAATTAGCCACATACTTTTCCTTCTAACCAAAGCCTCATATGCACACATGTCTCCTACCCAGGGCCACTTTCACTTGCTTGGTGCACCTGGAGATAGCTCACATATTTTCTCTTATTCAACTAACCACAGATAACTCAGGAAGGATCAGACATTAGGGAGAAAGAAAAGTGTATAAAAAGGTAAAAAATTCAAGAAAGGAAGTAATAAATACTCTTAAAAACAAAGAAACCAAACCAGACATTCAATGATTTGGCTATTCTAAACCAGAGAACTCTTGCCCTAAATTTGATTTTTGCCTTTTTGGCTTATTATATTTAATAAATCAAAAAGTCTTTCTCTTTATATGTTGGAGATATCTTTAAAGTAGAAAGAGGGGGAGAAAAATACATAGAAAAGAAGGAACTAAATTTAACCATGCCCTGGCTCATTGGACTCCTAATGGTTGCATGTGGTTTTGTGTTTACACCCAAACTCTCCATCACAGCATCCAGCAGAAGGAAGATGCTCCTGGCAATCAGCTTTAAATGCCTCAGAAGCACCAAGTCTTTGCAGCTCCAGTGCCTCTCTCTGTCTCACAGGCCCCTGCATCTCCTACTATGGAAGGCCTCACCATCCAGGGAGAGCAGAAAAGATATGTGACAGATAAGGTTATAGTTGTCGGGGGGGTAGGGGAGGACGGGTGGGAGAAGGGAACAGGGATTGTCATGTAAATCAATCCTGTTTCTAATTCAAATAAAAAAGTTGTAAAAAAAAAAAGGAAAAAAAAAGAAATCTATCAATTTGGGTAATTTGTTATATAGCAATAGGTAATTAAAACAATTTCTTTTTATCTGTGGAGTATCACATATTTCAGAAATATCATGCCTTACTTTGATAATAATAAGGAAATGAATGATTTATTAAAATCCTGGTCTATGAAAAAAAAAGAAAAAGAAAAATGATGGTGCCTCTAACCATAGGCTGGCCCTGGTTCTACTTTTGTGGAGGGACTTGACTGATGCAGCCCTTTTTAATACCAGTTTAGGACCCCAAGTCCCTTTCACTCTACAACCCTGCACTTCACACTTCAGGCATTCACACTAGATCCCTTGAATTTATTCTCTGACTTCCTGCCATGATAGACTACAGACTATAATCTGAAGGGGAAAAAAAGAAAGAACTTTCCTCCCCTAGCTGCTTTTGGTCATGGTGTTTTGGCACATCAATAGAAAGCAAACCAGTACAAAATACACTCAATCATGCCCTTATTATACATCTCTCTGAATTAATCATGAACCTTCCATTATGAGGACAGAGTACCACTGAACTTGCAATTGTTTGCACTTTGTGACCATACTCTCAAGAGACTGTGGCTTTCTTGCCTCCTTAGCATTGTAGGGTTCTGCACAATGAACAGCTCACCAAGCAGTATCTAGATGGAAAGAGTTTTGGGAAATTAAGTTATCATCCCCCAATTATTCATGTATGTAGATCACCAATTAATCTTATTTTACTGAAATAGTTTCTACTTCACAAAATACAGACTAGAGAATCTTAAGTAATGTGTCTAATTTGTTTTGGTTTCTAAACAAAGCATTTTGTAAATGTAGAATTAAAAAAAATGGTTTGATGGCTATAATTTTGATGTCCCTGCTAGTCCCACACTCAACAGATGTATAGAATATATATAAAAGAACAGATGGAAAAATAAAGAAGAAGCTGGGGTATATGGCTATGATTATATTTACTATAACAGAACACAGTGTTAAGAGGGTGTCCTGTTTATTTTTACTTTTCTCACTGAAACACTTAACAGAAGCATAGCTGTTCTATTCTTTCAGACTTGTGAAGAAGAAATGAGCCAAACTGGAAAAAAATTCAGTTCAATTTTTAGCATAGTTTTGTATCCCAACCAAGCAGAATTTTAAAAACACAATTGCTTATGATAGATCCTCAAAAATATTTATGCCCATAATTTAGCAATTCATCAAATGGTAGTTTTAAATGCCACACAACTGTCTTTCTGTTTCTTTCATAACACGAGTAATTCTTAAAGATAATATTACATTTACTCATCAAAAGAGGTTAGTTCCTTTGGAAATGTCTTAATTTAGCTGAATTAATCATCTTCTAAGTAAATACTATATCATTAATTAAATACAAAATGCAAATCAGTTTTCCTTTAGGAAATATTTGAATTATTTTGTTAATGTGTCTTCATCTGTGTTCTTGTCAACTATCAGTGTGCAGTATGTACACAGTGCCCACAAAGTCCAGAAAACAATGTCAGATCCTGTGACAATGTGGATGCTGGAAACGGCAGCCATAAGCATGTTCCTTTCCTGGTCATGGCACAGTGGCCCCAACAGCTCTAGACCTCACTTGCTGACCCTGTTCCCTCTACAGAGCTCAAGGTCTGTGTTAACAGTGTTTCTTTCCCCTTGGCATTCTAGGACCTGAAGGTGAGCTCAACCCCAGAACTCCAGGTCAGACTGTCACCTGCTCAGTGCAGGAAGGGACTGATGGGGGCTGAGGTCCCATTGCTGGCAGGTGTTGGCTTCATTTGATTCTGTTTGATCCTCCCTCCACCTCTGCAGATGGTCTGCAGGCCTCTCTTCTCAGTGGTGTGAACAGCAATGGAGAACCTGATCTGTTGGCTTTTTCTGCTGCCGATTCATCTATTATATCTCAGATCCGTTAAAAATTCCAAACCTGCTGAAATATGGGTATCTGTGCTGGTAAGCCCTGGACTTCTGTTTTAATGTTTAACTTAGGCTGAAACTTTAGAATGGAAGCTATAAACTTCTACCAATATCTGCTTGAATATTTATGGATCTATGAATCAGAAAGCCCTTTACATCCCAATATGTATGCAATGTTTTCCTATCTCAGGACACTATTAATCCAACAATATACATAGTCTTTTAAATTATATATGTATATTTAAATATATATATTCACTGGTTTGTACATAAATGTTTAAAAGAACTGAATAATCTTTTTTAATTGCCAGAAAATAAGAACATTGAATTTCTATTATTTTAAGTTATTAAAAATCCTTATAGAACTTTTCTCAGAAACATTTTGTAATTCTTGTCTTCTTGGTTGGTCTCTCCTTCCCCTCTTTTTTCCTTGTCTGGCTTTCCTCATTATTCCTGTTGTATTTCTCCCTCAAGACCTCACTGTCTTTTTAGCCTCAGAACCATGGCCCAGGTATGGTCTTTCTGTCACAATCTCAGTGAGGTTGTGATCATCCCATCTCTCTCATGTGAATCCTTATCTATCAGAGTTTATGTAGTAGTTAGGCCAAGAGACTAAAGATATTCTTGGATGGAGGGGGACACTGCCATGGAGAGTCAGTGTAATGGTGCATGTATGGAAGTGTCATGAGAGAACCCAGTTTTCTGAATGGGAACTAAAAACATTAAAATGTTATCCAAAAGTGGGGATGGGGGTTGGGGGGTGGGAGGGGGAGCTCATAAGAGCACAAATGTGCAAAGAAACATCAATCATGAGTTGCATAATTTTGCAAGTCCTTAAATACCCAGTAGACCTTAGTTACAAAGAGGATGTTGAGGCCAGGGAGATGACTCAGCGAATGGGTTGTCACCATGCTGACAGGTACGAGTTTGCTTGACCCCCAGGACCCACATTGTGGAGGTGAGGAATCTACCTCTGCAAGTTGCCCTCTGACCTCCACAAGTGCAATATAACAAGCACTTTCCTCTACCCACACACATATGAAATAAATAAAAGTTTGAAAAGGAGGAAAATATTTTTAAATAGATATAAAGGATGGTGTGACTCACATCTTTGAGAAAACTGGCTGACACCCCAGGCATATCACTTGTTATATGGTGGGGATGAATTGAAGGCACTGAGTCACTGAACACACATGAGAGGGTGTGTTCACACAGCACAGGAAACTTCCCAGCATCCTTGCTCTAAACAACAGGGACCTGAGGTGAGGGCTCTTCAGACAGAGCGTGGGTGAGTGAGATTCCCAGCGAGGGAAGCAAATGAAACCAGTGAATGAATCATGACTCTAGGGTTATAAAACAGCCTAAACCATTCACACACAACATTCCATGTGATAGTGTTAATGCTTCTAAAGTCATTCTTTGAGGAAGTTTTACATATTTGATAAAACTACAAGCATTGAAAAGTGAAGAAAATATAAATCTGAAATTAGAAATCCTGCTTCAGTAAGAATGGATGCTTAGATGGTACACAGTGGAATGATAAAGACAAGGAAAATTACTTCCCTGGCCTCAGAAGCTATGTGCACATTAGGTACCATGGGTCACTGTTATACGATGAAAAACAACTGGTAGATGATGAAGTGATAAAAGTGACCTTTGCCTGATTCATGGTAAGAGTATGGGACAAGAAATGGGTAGAAATAATCCAGTTTTGTGTGAGGCTCAATTGAAAAAAGAAAAAAACAAAAGTGGAATGTGTCACGGGTAGGCCACCGTTTGATTTATATGTCAAAATTCTTAATTCAGTATAATAATTGGGACTTAGAACTCCCTATCTTCCATGGTTTAGGACAAAGGCAATGTCTGGTCTTGTAAATAGAAACAGATCAAATGTAAAAAGACTAATACACAAAAACAAATAAACAAGAAAAGTATAAACCCATGATAATCTCATCAAAGTCACCAGAATGATTAATAATAGCCACAATATGTTTGTAATAATAAAAAGCTCAGCAAGGACCAGTTTTGCATGTTAAATGGCTCAGAGATGTTTGATGAATGAGCTGGGCATCTTTAAATGACAACATTGAACAATTTTAAGGAAAGAATTTCAAAAGTTCAGCCTCCAAGTGTGGTGTTTCCATTAAGGAAGACCCCAGTGGGAAGATCTCACTTAGAACATCCTTGGGTTTCTGCTTCAAACCTCTGTGCAGTTAAGTTATGTCACTGCGTACATGTGCAGGAAAGCCAGCAGCAGCTATGCAAACATGTCACTGTGTGCATGTGCAGGAAAGCCAGAGGCTGTGCAGGCATGTTATCATGTACACAGTGCACAAAAGCCAAGAGCTATTGATGAGACAAGATTAGGGGCAAACTCTAAAGGAATCAACCCTCAGATCACCTGAATGCCACTTAGTCCCTGCACTCAAGCTTGCTGTGAGATTCTGTCACTCACAAGTGAATGCAGACTTGGAATATAGCTCAGTCTTCAAAAGGCTTGTCTTGTAAAAACAGGAGGTTCTGAGTTCAATCCTCAGATCTCATGCAAAAAAAAAAAATCAGGTTGAGTTGTCATGTGCATGTTACCCAAGCACTAGGGTGGCAGAAACGGGTAGATCTTTAGAGTTCACTGGCCAGCCAGTCTACCTTATTTGGTGAGCCCTATGGTGATATCTTGTTTGCGATCTAGCAAAACTTCCTGAAGATTAGAGTGCAGAGCTAAGCCACTAGTTAGCCATAGAGGCCAGGCAATGGTGGCACACACCTTTAAGCACAGCACTTGGCAGGCAGGCTGTGGCAGATGGATCTCTTGAGTTCAAGGCCACCCTGGGCTACAAAAGATTGATCCAGTCTAAAAGAGAAACAGAACCAAGCACTGATGGCTCATACCTTTAATCCAAATACTTGGGAGTAACAAGCCTTTAATCCTAGCACTAGGAAAGTGGAGATATGGCTGGGTGAATATATATCTGTCTGAGGATTCCTAGAGACAGGGTTGCTCTTTTGGTCTGAGAATTTGGTAGAGGCTGGCTGCTCTGCTTCTCTTATCTTTCAGCATTCACCCCATATGTGACTCTGGGTTTCTATTATTAAATCAATTAGAATTTGAGCTACAGAGACTCTCCAAAAATATAAATAATAAATAATTAAAAAGTGGAAGGCATTTACAAAATGACAGAAAAGATTGCACTCTGGCCTCTGCACACATATACAAGTGCGCGCGCGGCCGCGCGCGGCGCGCGCGCACACACACACACACACACACACACACACACACACACACACACACACACACACACCGGAGGAAGGGACAGAGAGCGAGTGAGAGGGGAAAGGAAGGAGAGAGAGGGAGGTGGGAGACAGAGAGACTGAATGCAATCTCTCACATTGGCTCCATCATCTTCCATGCCATTTTCATCTCCGAACTTTTCTTTTCCCTGTGTCTTAGCTGAAGGCCAATCAACCTGCTAACATAACAGACCATCATCCTCAGTGCTTGCCTGCCTAGTCAGACAGACAGACAGACAGACAGACAGACAGACAGACAGACACAAATCCACACACAATGTAAAATAAAATTAAAATGTCCCCTCTATGAAATCTCAGTGCAAGCCAAGGCATACATATGGAGCCTATAACCACTTGCAGGAGTCTGTTCTCCCCTTCCCCTGGTGGGTCCAGGACTGATCTCAGGTTGTCAGATTCAGCAAGAAATACCCTTACATACTGAACAAATTGTCAGCCCATGAAGAAAAATAAGTCAATTAAAAGTTCCGCTTTCCTTTTTGTATCATCATAGAAATTTGTATTTTTAAAGACAATGAAAACTTGGACTTTTTGTCTGTAAATATTCTCTAACTTCTAAATGTTAGGCTTGAAGTGCAAGTGGGCAAACTCATCATGTATTGAAACAAACATTCATTGAATTAAATATAATTATGCCCCTTAACAGACAACAGAATTTTCCATTTAATGCAAACATGTCTGTCTCAGCGATAGAGACAAGTATCTTCTTCATTGCCTTGTTTATTCACCTAGATTATTTATCAATCACGGAATCATTGCAGTCTTTCAGAATTGGCATCTTTCATATTGAACTTGTCTTGTAGCTTCATTCGTTGAACAGCCATTTTTGAAATCGACTAAGGCAAAAATCACTTGAATATACTAGTTGCTGTTACACTGGTGATGTCTTTCTGCCTTTTGTTAAGCCCTCCCAAAAAAAAAAAAGTCATGAGTTTTTTTCAATATTCAGTACCAAGCCTATGGTCTTGACCAGTGTAGTTGGCAATAGCTCTACCACCCACCCACACCTACACCCACACCCACACCCACACACATACACACACACAACATAAAGCATAGCAGCCAAAGTCAACATCTGAGATAGGACATGCCATGTTGTCTTTGGGGGTGTAAGTGAACTTACTATATATAGTGTTTTATATTTACACCCACTTTCTTTCAAATTTCATAATTTTTGTTTAAGTCCGAATAAAGTTTCATTTTGTATACAGACCAAAATTTTATTACCTATTTCTCTATTGTCAGACAACTCTGCTGCGTTATGCATTCTCAGAGCAAAGATAAACTTATCCTTGATTTCTCTCCTTTTTTGCACAAATAGTCTCATCAAGGAAAAGTCCCTTGAATTTAGTTGCCTGTCCAAAGAGGTCTTCCAGTAAGACCACTGCTATTAAACCTGAGTCTTCCCAACAACTTTATTATTTTTCTAACTGTGTTATCTCGCAGCTTAGAAGATACCTATGATACTTGGGAAAACATTATCAAAATACAGTGTTTGTCTGAGAATCACTGACTCTCTCGTGATATACGAACTTTTCACATGAATCCCCAAGCTCTAAGGAATGCTGGGTGTCTAAAGAGTGACCATCTTTCATCTATTCATCCCATTTTTCCCAGGTTTGTGATTCAGAGGCTAAAGGAAAGGGCAGCAGGACCCAGGCCTGCACAAGCATCCCAGACCTTTTTTCTAAGTATTTCTACCTTCTTTCCTTCAAAATTTACTTTTTTTTCCACAAGCAATTTTTGCATCCTGTGTTGAGCAGTGTTGCATTTCATGTTCACCTGCTGCTTCAGATCTAGCAACCTCATTGCTTATGAACCATGTAATAGTGGAAGGCAGATTGGTCTTTGCTTTGATGTGAGCTGTTTATTGCACCTGAGGTGGCATGAATCGCGCTTGCTTCTGATCATGTCACACTCTATCAAGTATGGATCATTGCATCTAGAGCGCAGACTGGCTCATGAAGTTTACAGAAGTCTGTCTGTCCTTTCATGTGAAGCAGACTGTTAATGAAGCAGAAAGGGAATGTAGAATTATATGCTCGCCTCAAATATAAAAGATTAAATTATAACCATTGGAAACTCTGTGTGTGTGTGTGTGTGTGTGTGTGTGTGTGTGTGTTTGTGTGCACGCACACACAAAAGCACTTCAGCATGCAATCTCTCTCTCTCTCTCTCTCTCTCTCTCTCTCTCTCTCTCTCTCTCTCACACACACACACACAGGCACACATGTGTGTGAGCATGCACATAGAGTCAGGCTTACTATAAACAACACATTTACCTTTTTAACGTGTGAAAATCTAAATATGTCAGTCATTTTTCATTATCTTGTCAGTTGCATGTTGTTCCTGTGATTTTCATATGAATTTATTTCAAACAGAATGAAAATGTTATATCAGTGAGTTAGAAGACGACTACAGAGCAAAAACAAATATGCAAAGAAATCAATATGCTCAAAAGTTACATTGTTATATTTTTGTAGTGCTTATAATCAAACCCAGGGTCTTGAACAAAAAAGAATTATAGTCAGTGGAAGCTTATTTTATTACACTTAACATATAGAATCACATTTAAAATTCTTAAAGGGAAAAGAATGTTTAGCTAACAATTTTTGTATGGATTTGTGTGCATTTGTGTGTGTTCGTAAACACCTATTTATGTGTATAAAAGTGTTATGTAGCTATTGTGTAAGTATGTGGATTTCTGAAGCTTCTTCAACATGTCTTCCTCAATTGTTTCTCCACCTTACTTTATTTTGTTTATACAGTTAGGTTGAGGTAGAGGCTCTTATTGAACCTGGAGATTAATGTTGTTTGGCTAGTCTAAAGGGTCAACTAGGCCCCAAAATCTGCCAATCTCTGTCCCTATGTGTAGTAACAAGTCATCTTGCCAGTGAATTTGTGTTAATGGCCACACCCCTTTGGGTGTGGCTTCAGGTGAGGACATGACCAGAAGGTAGAGAAGCACGGGGTGGGCACTCTCACTTGGGTCTCAGATTATATTTGGAAGGGCAGAGACTGCATCTTCTGGAGCAAGAACACCATGGCAGTTCTTTACTATTATCTGTGTAAGTTGTTCCTCAATAAAACACCCATTTATCAGGGTCTAGTGAGCTTGTTAATGTCCTGCCTTCACCTATGCATTGAGATTACAGCCATACACAGCTGTAGCCATACAGCCATACACAGGTTGGCAAGTAGGCGTTGGGAATACAAACTCAGATTTTTTAAATTAAAAT